>NC_083469.1:25802079-25869579 GCF_030014155.1 Tachysurus vachellii
GCATGAAGCCAAAGTGCATGCAGCTGGAGGGCTTTGTCTCTCCGTCCCTCCTCCACGACTCCATCTGAAAGGTCCTCGCAGTCAAGTGAAAAGGAGGCGAAGAAAAAAAAATTCTTCAAGTCACATAATAGCATGCTAATGTGATTGTCAGGAAATAAAACTTGAGTATCGGAAATTGCGCCAAAAGCTCCACCATAAATCGGCCTCCCAAAAAAAGGAAAGATGCTCCTCGTTTTATGAATAGCTATAAAAAAACCTCGATAATTTGCAATAAAAGGGGATAGCGAGTATGTAAAGCGCATAAGGGTCGACACGACGTGAGCGGTGTCAGGTTTTATTTTGGATTTACACAGTGATACGGATATCACAGAGAGAAATCAGCCCTATTCACACACACGTCACTTCACACATCACTGTTCTGGAGCGAGGGAAGAAAATAAAAGTGCTTGTTTCATTAAGTAAACAAGGTGCATTTCGTTCTCAAAACGTTGAGCCATGATCTTTATTTTAATCGATCTTAATAAAGTGGTGAATACGTGTTCAAGCATTGGATTTTTAATCATAATAGTGAACATATTATTAATAATAATAATAATAATAATAATAATAATAATAATAATAATAATAACAATAATGATAATAATAATAATAATAATAATAATAATAATAATAATAATAATAATAATAATAATAATAATACCAGATACATCAGACAAAATATGTGCTAGTAAATTTTGAGATATTGAATATTTACAATGTAAATTTAAATAAACTTATGGAAATATGCTAAATTTAATGTAGGATTGTTCTAACAGTGACATACAGTGATTAATAGTGAGTAATAGTGAATTGAATAATGTTATAGAATAATATAGAACAATGGTGTTATATATTATAGTGTATTAATTGTTATATGAATGGTGTAGTAGTGCAGCATGTTGTAAGTATAGTATAATAGTGAAGTATGTTATAAATATCAATTAATAGTGAGGCATGCATTAGTGTACAGTAATATTGCTCAATGTAATTGTAAAGTGTGGTACAGAATAGTGTAATAGTGAACTGTACTGTAAGTGCAATGTAATAAAGGCATTTATTAACAGTACACTGTAATAGTGAAGTGTATTGTAATTTAGAGTGTGTTAAAGTATAGTAAAGTAATAGTGACATATAGTGTAAATATAATGTAATAATAAATTACACTGTAAGTATTGTGTGATAGTAAATTATAGTGTACATATAGAGTAATAGTAATGTATAGTGAATTATAGTGTAAGAGCATAGTGTAAGTATAGTGTAATAGTAAATTATAATGTAAAAGTAAAGTATAGTATAAGAGCAAATTATAGTGTAAAGGTAAATTGAAGTGTAATGGTAAAGTATAGTGTAAGAGCAAAAGAGTACATTCTATTGCAAGTATAGTGTAAGAGCAAATTATAGTGTAAGAGTAAATTATTGTGTAAAAGTAAATTATTGTGTAGTACAGTATAGTGTAACAGTAAATTGTAGTGAAAGAGTAAATTCCAGTGTAAGTATAGTGTAAGCATGACATATCATTAAGTACAGTGTAAAAATGAAGAATTTTGTAAATATAGATAATAATGAACTCTAATGAAAGTACAATGTAATTATGACATTTATTAAAGTACACTGTGATAGTGATAATGAAGTTTATTGTAAATATAGTGTAATAGTGAGGTTAATTGCAAGTGTAGTGAAATAGTGAATCTAAAAAGATGATATTCAGTCTGCAAAATATCTTATTAATACACCTTGATTTAAAGCATATTGTAACAGTGAGGTATAGTGAAGTATAGTGTCATGTATATTAGTCTAGCGTAATAGTGAAGTATAGTGTAACACTGATGTATATTATTCTAGATTAATAGTGAAGTATTGTGTGACACTTATGTATATTATTTTAGAGTAATAGTGCAGTATAGTGTAACAGTCATATATATTAGTCTAGAGTAATAGTGAAGTATTGTGTGACACTTATGTATATTATTTTAGAGTAATAGTGCAGTATAGTGTAACAGTCATATATATTAGTCTAGAGTAATAGTGAAGTACATTGTAACACTGATGTACATTATTCTAGAGTAATAGTGAAGTATAGTGTAACCTTGACATATATTAGTCTAGAGGAACAGTGAAGTATAGTGTGACATTGATGTATATTAGTCTAGAGTAATAGTGAAGTATATTGTAACACTGATTTCTATTATTTTAGAGTAATAGTGAAGTATAGTGTAACATTGATGTATATTAGTCTAGAGTAATAGTGAAGTATAGTGTAACCTTAATGTATATTAGTCTAGAGTAATAGTGAAGTATAGTGTAACCTTAATGTATATTAGTCTAGAGTAATAGTGAAGTATAGTGTAACATTGATCTATATTAGTCTAGAGTAATAGTGAAGTATAGTGTAACATTAATGTATATTATTCTACAGTAATAGTTAAGTATATTGTAACACTGATGTATATTAGTCTAGAGTCATAGTGAAATATAGTATAACAGTCATATATTAGTCTAGAGTAAAAGTGAAGTATAGTGTAACACTGATGTACATTATTCTAGAGTAATAGTGAAGTATAGTGTAACCATGACGTATATTAGTCTAGAGTAATAGTGAAGCATAGTGTAACATTAATGTATATTAGTCTAGAGTAATAGTGAAGTATAGTGTAATATTAATGTATATTAGTCTAGAGTAATAGTGAAGTATAGTGTAACATTGATCTATATTAGTCTAGAGTAATAGTGAAGTATAGTGTAACATTGATCTATATTAGTCTAGAGTAATAGTGAAGTATAGTGTAACATTAATGTATATTATTCTACAGTAATAGTTAAGTATATTGTAACACTGATGTATATTAGTCTAGAGTCATAGTGAAATATAGTATAACAGTCATATATTAGTCTAGAGTAATAGTGAAGTATAGTGTAACACTGATGTATATTATTCTAGAGTAATAGTGAAATATAGTCTAACAGTCATATATTAGTCTAGAGTAATAGTGTACAGACTAATATACATCAGTGCTTATTAGTCTAGAGTAATAGTGGAGTAACACTGATGTATATTATTCTAGAGTAATAGTGAAGTATACTGTTACACATGTATATTATTTTAGAGTAATAGTAAAGTATAGTGTAACAGTCATATATTTTATTCTAGAGTAACAGTGAAATATAGTGTAACACTGATGTATATTAGTCTAGAGTCATAGTGACAATCTCTCATTAAGGCACCTTGAGTTTAAAAGTAATACAATTAGTTGATGCATATTTAAATTTTATTTATACAAATTTTTTAATAAATAATACATTTGTAATGTTCTAACTAGATTTTAATTGTTCAAATAAAGAAATAAACACATTTTTTTTCATTATTTACCTTTATTCTGAATTCAGATTATTCCATCATGCTATTTCAGGGCATGTAAACACGTTTTTTGTCAACACTGGATGTTTTTTTTGCATTCATTATAAAATGTGAATGACAGAGTGTTATCAGGTGAAGACGGTGTAATCACCGAGACTCTCCCTGTGGTGAATCCGTGTCACTGTACATCACAAAAACCTCCAGAATGCTTCTGCGGCCTCCGACTTAGCATGCGTTTCACAAGTACTAATGTATGGTTGTAACATGACTGTACAGGCCATTACCGTTAAATTATGCAGCGGGAAATTCTCTCTTTATTAAAGTCATATTTCGTGGTGGCAGATGGTTCCGCGCCGGGCCAGAGCGGGGAGTGTAATTAAACGCGACACCTTTGCCTGCTCCAGTTTCCTGCGCAGGTCAATGTGACGGTGGTGTGTTAGCTCAGGTGCCGTCATCTCTGTCACCGACGGCTAACATTCCTCCCTCTGTGTGTGTGTGTGTGTGTGTGTGTGTGTGTTATTTTTAAATAAATATATTAGCCAAATTCATGTTGTAGAAACTAACCCTGTTATTTATATAAAGCATATTAGTGATAAAATGATTAGTGTGAGGAGGTACAAATCGTTTAAATCCCTAAATATATAACACCATTTCTCCCTTTGAATACAGTGTAGAAATTTCTGATTATTTTACACATTTCTTTGATACCCCGTGTACGCGAGATGACTTCAGAGGGCATTTTATAATTGAAATACACCTACTATGACAATAAATGGGCTATATTTATGCGGCTTTTAAAATAATTGCTTCTAATTAAAGAATGTCAAGCAGCTCCCGAGATGAAATTTCCCACCGGAGAGATGCACTTCAGAGGACGGAACTCTTTTAATAATCTGTTTTGATCTGTTAATGCTGTATTATCTACCTAAATGAAAAACAGTTGTTATATTTTTGAGTTGATTAAGCAAAAGCGTTTGAACGAGCCTGTGCGATTTTTAAGTGCAGCAATAAAACCATATTACAGCACGTTATTGTGATAGTATGCACTGAATGCACACGTTTATTGCTCTTTTTATTCAGATCGTTTGACTTCGAGACCCTGGAGCTAAAAATGTAAGGCTAATATTCAATTGTTGGAGCTTTTGCTAAATTAGGATAACAATGTAAAATGGTTATTGCATCAGGTTTTTTTTTTTCCCCTTTTCAATTTCTCCTGTGCTCTATTTTAAATTAGTTACTGAGTTGACCTGCTTGACTCTGACCTTGACAGAGATAAAATGACAGCTGAATGTTTCCTTTAGCTTCTATTATTTATATCTTCTATGCAATACTGTCTAATTACACACACACACACACACACACACACACACCAGTAGCTTATTTTCTGTTTGCACAAAGCATGAATGTGAGACACACACCTCCTAAATACAGCGAGCAGCAAACAGAGATGAGGAGAAAATGGAAATGCGAGTATAACGCTTGCTCAGGCAGATGATATGACACCTGATTGGCCCAGATATCATCGGATAAAATATTCATATAGTGACATAAAAAAGGAAGAATTTGGTTTCACTATAATGAGGTTGGAGTATTTTATCCTGCCATCACTGCCCCACTGACACACTTAACGAAAACCTCGGTGCCACATCCCACCCAAAGTGGGTGGGTGGGTGGGAGTTAGTGTGCATGGGTGTGTAAGTAAAACACACTGCAAGGATTCAGTATAACTGCAGAATTTTACACACACTACAATGGTACTTCGAGCTACGTCTGATATACAGTACACCATTCTTACAAATTTAGTCAAGCTATTTATTTCCAATAACAAAAAGATCCTGAAGTGTTTTATTATTATTATCTCTATAATATCAATAAACTCATATTTTCCATTGTTAAATAACCCATTTTGTAGGTTTTGTGTGGTGTTTGTACTATTTCAGAAGTCTAAGTGTTTTGGTTGTTACTGTACAAATGCTAGCAAATGAAAACGTGCAAACTGATTTAAAATGATTAAACGTCTGAACTGTTTCTGGCCAATCAGAATCAAGGATTTACCCGTGCTGCGTATATAATGTAATAAACTTAGGTTTACAGTCTAACTGATCACTGTAGCTGTATAAACAGGCCATCATAAACAACAAAAAATTTTAGTTTCCTAGCTAAGTGCAAATTTGTGCTACATTAGCATACAAGTATTTTTAGCATTCCCCGTCTTACTGTACGTGTGTTCATAAAGGAATAAAGCAAAGGGACAGCTACCAACTGTATGTTTGGCATGTTTGGCATGTATGGCTATCCTCTTGTTTGCCAGCACTTACAAGACAAGGCCGCTTGGCGCGCTCCGTGTACATGTGACTCTGCCCAGGAAGTCAGGAATACAGTGCGTTCTTTTGGAAAGGTGTGCTGACTGAAATAACTGTGGGCATTTCTGCCACACCTCAGCTGGCACGGTTTAGTGCTGCTACTTCTACAGACGAAAACAAGAAAGAAATTCTCGGAGGCTCTTCTAGATCTGTCTTACACACACACACACACACACACACACACACTCTAACAGGCATCTCAGGAAGCCAACGATCCAGCGCCAGTGCCAGGGATCGGTGCGGATGCCAGACTGCCCCCTGCTGTAATAATCTGGAAGAATTACACCGAGAAGAGGGGGAAAGAACGAGCGAGTGAGGAGAAGACCAAAGAGGAGGAGGGTGGAGGGAGGAAGATATTTTAAAGGGATATAAAACTCTGCCTGGCAAGCGCATAAAGCTCAACATGAGTGTGTGGCTCTCTCTGGATTCTGCATCACAATGAATGACATCACGCACACACTAAAAAGACCTGGCGATGGCTGAATTAGACTCTTTTGTGAGGACAGACCTTGGCACATTTCACCTTAATGAGTGGCTTCCAGCTCTGCGTCACTCAATAGTCCCAACCAACCACCCCACCCCCCATCCCCCCTTCAATTTTCCTCCTTTTTTTTTTTCTTAATGGATTATGCTTTTCTGATTTGCTTGAATCTGCTGGCTCTTGCCCCAAGCTCTCCATGTTACCAGCTTGGCCTTGGTCAGCCTCAAAAAAGCGTTTGAGACCAAAATGTGCTCCAAATGTACCACAGGGGGGAAAAGGAGAATGCGGGGGGGAAAAAAACAGAGTAAAATAAAAACCACAATGGCTTTGCTGCTTTGTTGTATCGGAGTAATTAAATTCATTTTTTTCCTCTCCACTATTTTTTTCTGTAAAACCAACAGTCGTAAAATTTGGCCACATAATGTGTGCCTGGTGGACACAACTGCAGCCAAAATGCACCCAGAGGAAGCTTTGCAGCCGACATCCAAACCGACTTGTAACAGAATGTTTCAGCATGAGCGCATGGCCTTGCTAACAGGGATACACGCGACATGCTACGCATATAGATTCAAAAGCGTGTCGTCGTACTTCATTTGAGAGCCGTTATATGATCTGTCTTTGGGTTTGTCCACTCGGGACTTGATGCTTAACGAAAATGATGCATCTTATAATAATTTGCCGGAATATTTTGACATGAATTGCTATTTAATTGCAAGCAGGACGGCATGAAGGACATGATGGTTTGAAATGCAATGCTTGATTCTGATTCTCCAGCGTAATACCAGGTGAGAGCCTGAAACCCGGCTCTTTTATTCCAGCACTGAGTGTTTGGTCCGACACAAATCTTGGCACAGGAGCTTTATTTATAAGGGCCATTAGAGGCTGCTGTGTGCGAGAGCAAGTGTGAGAGCATGGCAGGGGCAGGTGCAGCAAAAACACACTCCCGCCCAGGCCATTTCCACCTGACACTGATTTCTTCATCTGACAGTAATTTCAGCCCTCCCAGTTAATGAACAATGGAATAAATGGGCTTAAATTTGGGAGGCAGAAGTCAGTTTAACATAACCACTGCCATCAACGCTGACATTAATTGCTCCCTAATTCTGGCAGTCGTGCCTCTGAGAGGCCAAGAGGAGAGAATAAGTGTGTGAGGAGAGAATGGATATGAGACCATGACACACTGGGAGAGTGACAGCAAGGGCCAGGAACTTGCAGAGAGAAGAGGAGGTCTATCTGCAATGGCAGCTATGTAAAAGTGGGCAGAATTAGCATTGACCTCTCCACTGGCAAGGTGCCAGGATTGAATAAAAAGTTCTTTTTTTTTGTATAAGCACAATTTAGCAACCCACCAACATGAGGGGAGATCTCATCGGGTATTAGCAGTGACATTAAGTGATGTTAAGTGGTTATAGCAGGCCTCAAAGGTAGCAGGACAGACTTTGAGAGCTAGAATTATAGCTGATAGCATCACTGCCATTTTTCACAAGAATAGTTTATTTAACCTCTTGAGACCCGAATGTCCTCATATGAGGACATAACATTTTCTCACACTTCATTGTCTATATATATTTATTGTACCATCCTTATATGAGGACTGTTAGGTATAATTCTTTTGCCAAACTGCTTCCGTGAAAACACTGATTAAATTTATAGTTATCAGCTATGAATTAAGAGAAACAGTCAGTAGAAATTGTAATGTACACAACAGTAGCATACGGGTCTCAAGAGGTTAGAAGAAGTTAAGAGAAGTTAACAAGCTACTCTAAACAAATACAGCTGCTTCAATCAGCGTTTCCCTGCAAAGCCATGTACAGTACGTGACGTAATGGTCGTAGCCTAATGGTTAGAGAGTCTGACTCCTAACCCTAAGGTTGTGGGTTCAAGTCTCTGGCCGGCCACAACTGAGGTGCCCTTGAGCAAGGCACCGAACCCCCCCAACTGCTCCCCGGGCGCCGCAGCATAAAATGGCTGCCAACTGCTCCGGGTGTGTGTTCACATTGTGTATGTGTGTTCACTGCTGTGTGTGCACTTTGGATTGATTAAACGCAGAGAACAAATTCTGAGTCACCATACTTAGCCGTATGTAACGTCGTCTAAGATAAAATGCATAAATGCTCATGTAAAATGAGTTTTTCAAAATGACAGGCAAGGAGAGACACTTTTTTTTTGAGTAAAAGAATTCCGAACTTACTAAAAAGATGCAAGTAAAAGTATTCTGTTACAGGGCTTCGTGCTTCATGTTACTTAGAGTATTTAAGACTTCCCAGAGAGACAAACCAAAGAAAAGGTCTGAATTTAACCTTTAAAAAAGCCTGAATGTCCACCGCATAATCAACATAGTTGTTCAAAACCACTTCTTTGCTTGAGTTTGTGTCTCAGTAATCAAACAATTGTGTTCATTAGCTTAGCAATGGATATGTAACCAAAAGGGTTGGAGGCCCAAATCATCCATGCATAAAGACGTCAACCTTCTGCCTAATTAATAAGGTGGTCATGTCCAGCAGAAAGGGCAGCCATATGTCATTACACATGGCCCACTTTAAGCCACTTCTCTCCTTCCTCCACGCTCATTCCTTGGGTACATCTCTGTCAAGTCCTAGCCATTTGCAGCTCCTTTATGAAGTCATTAAATGTGGCCTCTACTCTGGCTGGATCTCCAGAGATGGTCCTCGAATGAAGCCAGGAACTCTGACAAGAGGAAGATTCGTCCCTATCCAGAGCCTTGGATAAAACTGCTGCCCTTTAATGGCTGCTCAGAGGGCATGCTTGAGTCAAGGGCAATTTTGCAGATGAGACAGTGTTATGAATACTTTAACATAAAGTACAGTATATTTTAGTCTTTCAATCCCCCTCCCCATGCATTCTGCGTTCCGTGTGGCAGGGCAATTATGCATAATTACACCAAGGGGTTGGTGCACAAGGGCTGGGAAATACTGAGATGCTGAGCATGCCTCCTTACATCCACACCATTTTAAGCCCTTAGATCAGAGCAGTGGTCCGCAGGTAGGATGTAGCATTCATTGTCATGACAGCAGGGTTGGAGAAGTTCAAGGTGCTCACAGAGCGAAGGGGTCACGTTGGCCCAGAAGCCTCCAATCTGGTGATCCGGTGGTTCTTTGACCCGATCATCTGGTTCTGGCTGTCCAAGTGCGTTCACGCTCTGTTTCCTGATACGCCAAGACAAAGGGGCCAAGATACGTATCTGACTGCTGGTGCGTGCCGAGCAAACACAAGCAATTCCCAGCCCCCTGAGCTCTGACAACTTCCGCCCATGATCCATGCGAAGGTGCCCTGTCAACATTCACAAACATGCCTACTGCAAAAACAAGATAGTCCATACTCTAAATCCTGCTCTGCTTTAAAATGAAAATGCAGTCAAATCTCCTTATTCTCCTCTTCACACACTCTGAAGTGCACCTCAGTCTTCCCTCAACCCAGTGGATGAAAAGCATGTTGTTTGTGTCTGCACATTTCATATGCAGATTGTGTAGTGCAGCAGGGCCATATTAAAGGGCTAAGCATTTGCTTTTTTGCATAGTTTTTAGGACCCTAGCCTCGAGCCAAGCCTGGCGCTTGGTGCCCAGGCAGGACAAACAGTACAGCTTCAAGGTGGCACAGTGCAGCCTGAATCAGCGCTCACCTCACGCCCCACCAGTCCCGAGGGCATGTACGCCAAGTCCGCCTTTATTATTTCCACCACTGCCACAGGAGCAAAAAAAGAAAGAAAGAAAGGAAAAAAGGCACCGATGCCGATGCAGGGATTTGAATAATTCTGCATCATAGGCACACAACAACAGAGGCAGGGAGGAGGGGGTGAAAAAAACTATGGGAGCTCAAATTTCGCAAGGCATCTCTTCTTTGCTATGCTGAGGCTTACCATGAAAGCGGCAGGCCACGTTTCAGGTGCAGCGGAGAAAAGCTGATAAAAGCAGGCGTGGGATTACACTCCATGACCAAAGACATTCATCTCTCCCATTTTCTTCATTTCTTCTTTTTTTTTATTTTTTTCCAAATGGCATCCTTTAGCTTTCTTCTGTCAGCTCATCAGGGCAGAGCCACTCAAGCAGAATGCCTCGCCTTTGCTTGTATAATTAGCTGGACAACTCTTTCACCTTGCTGCACAGATAGCAGAGAGTATGTCTCCTGTCCCCTGAGGCATGTTAACCCTCCCTCCTCCCCCTCCACCCCATCTCTTCCTTCCTCTGTTGCAACACAAAGAGCACAAACCTCGTCCAGATCTCGATACACTCAAACACTTAGACAACCCCCGCCCCCAAACACAGCCGTTCAGTAAGACATATCTCACACCTGTCTGACCAGCACATACCCCTGAAAAACAATGACACATTTTAACAACTCAATTAAGAAGTCTTAGCTTGGCAGGTAACATCGCATCGGTTCAGAGGCAGTTTATAGGAATTATGTTAATGCGGGGATGTTAATGCTGCATGGGCTGCGCTTCTCAGCAGGTGCAGTGCTGTACTGACAAACCCCCGACCCTGCTGCCAGTCACGCTGTAACGGACCCTAGTTGCCAAGCAAGTAGTTCCACTTGCTTCACAGACAAAATACCTGGGGCAAGTACAAGTTTACCGACTTCCATGCTAATGTTCTCTTACTTGTAACCAGCGACCATAGTTGTTGTAGTGTTTCCTGAACCTTTGGCAATTGCCATACCTCATTAGCACCTGCCAATTGCAGAGATTATTCTGTTCTATGGGGCAGACAGTTTTCATCCATCGCTATGGTTTAATTTATTTGTTGGTACAGTAGATGAACCTTATTGATAGTCCAAATGGGGCAAATTGGTTTTGCCAGGATTCTCATCAATAGACCAAATCCTCACCCATCAAATGACAATCTTTAATGGTGACCAACCATTTAAGGAAAGCCTTTACTTTGCTAATGATTGTTGACAATGGAGAGATTTTCACCCAAGCACATCTACTTTCTCTCACCATCTCTCCCACTCGCTTATTGGCATCTTTCCATACAGGCATTTTTAAAGGTCAGGTCATCTGGAAAGCCATTGCATTCCAGACCACACTGACATTTTTCTCCTTATATATATATATATATATATATATATATAAGTATGTGTACACTGTACATAGATAGGTAAGCAATAATGCCCAAAGGGGTGCACAGATATAGGCACTATTATAGTTATATCAGATTTGGAAATTCAACAGGACTGTGTTTTCAACTGCAATATATGATGTTCTGCTTAATGTATCTGTAATGGTATCAGTTTCTACCCACAATACATTGCCTGATTACAAAGACTAGAAAACAGAGAACCAAGCCTGAATTTCAATCGTCGTGTTTAAAATTTTAGAGGCCAATAATGGCACCTTCACTTTGTAGAGAAGCTACAACCCACCCTGTAGATAAGCCTCCATCATGTTTTTTACTCTGGTGTCCCAATCATCCGTGAAATTCTACACAGAGCACCTGAACGACTTTACGACTTCAACTCATCAATACTGGGATAAAGAGTCAGAGTGAGCGTTCATTAATTCCAGAGTAACCTACTCCTCGGGTTTGCTAATGCCAAGCTCTATTGATGTTTCTTTTCCCAGAGAGGAAGACATGTTAACCCCTCAACCCCACCCTCACCTCTCCCAACAGCCAGAGAAAAGGCCTGCGATCTTTTGTCGAGCCTGCATCAAACAAGAAACATGTATAGGGGTGTTTTAATGGGGGCATCATTGTGGTCAGGGTGAGAGCAAGGGAATGCTAGGATGGTTGTCTGGCTAGGCTCTTGTGCCCAGGGAGACTCTCCTCTCTGAGCACAGCTTGAGGCCGAGCCACCGTGTATGGGCCCTGACCTCTGAGGTCATGCTCTGGGTACAAATTCAAAAGCTTGACATCTGTTGCCTGGCTTTTTGATCGAGCATAGAAAGAAAGGCTTAGGCTGCTTGTCAGCCAAACACTGGTTCTTGGGTGAAATAATACCTCAGCAAGCCACCTAGACCACAATTTAGCCTTTTTTTTGTTTTTGTGCCTCGGCCTGTGCGCCTATAAAGACTGATTAACCGAATCGGGAAAAGTAGGACGGGTTTAGTTGTTTCGTGGATTTCATCCTCTTGTGGGAAAGAGCCAGATGAGTGGAAGCTTTTTTGTTACGCAGGATAATAGTCTTCATCCAGCTTATACAAAGTGGACCTCGATCATTAGCACTGCTCTTATCAACAGAAGCTACGTACACAGAAGGTGTTTGTACCTTTGAAAGCTAAGTTCAGCAGGCAATCTTACCTTTTATTGAATGGTAAAAAGCTGTTTTTAAGGTGTATATGAATTCATATATGATAGGCATAGACCACAGAGGGTTAATAACATGCATTTCTGATTTCAACAAAAGAGAATATGCTTTGCTTTACACATTTTCATTTCAAAACTACAAAGCCATTGACTCAGTAGATGAAAATAAGGTTCAGATCAAAAATTCTCATAAAAAGAATACGTTTTGCAACTTTTCCTCCCAAAATGAGAGGCTTAGCCAGTTTTAGGGAGTGACAGACTTACATTTTGGAATTCACAAGCCCCTGTTTTGAGATGCAGAGCCATGTAATGGTTTCCTGATGCAGTTGGCATGGTGACAAGCGAAGAAAAGCAGAGAGTTAAATCTGGTGACTGAATCTCCCCGAAACGTGCTGTAATCTTCGACCAATCTACGTATTAACACCCAACTTCTGCCTTGCTCTTTCTTTATTCCCAAGCCTCGGTCCACTCCCCCAGCCTCCGCACAAAGGGCTTTTCTAACAGGATAAAGGGTGTGAAAACATGCCCCCAGATTCACTCTGCACTATAGCTTTTATATTGCCCAACGCTTGGCATTTGTCTTTTTAATTTAAAAAAGAAAATATCATGTAGTCCCCGTCGCCTGTTGGGGATGTGGTGTGTCGGGTCCGTGATGCGGATGATGAAAATAGAGATGGGAAAGATTTAGAGAGGTAACCTGGCATGATTAAAAGACCATATTGAAATGACATTGGTGATAGGAACATGTTCCACCTCTTAGAGTCAAAGGGCCATGTTTTTAGTATCAGGTATTGAGCGATAACCTTGGCCGTCGTTTCTTTTCATAATAAATGATAATGCATACTCCGACTGACATTTAAATTAAAGGCTTAATAGTGACATTCTGCCTTTGCAGCCCTGTAGTGAATATCTTTTTTTGGCAGTTCAACTTGATTGAGCTTATGAATGTTATGGTAGTTGGGAAGATGCCGCTCTTTACCACGCTTTAGCCTTCCAAGACAGCGTGGCATTTAGGTGTGAATTAAATCCAACTTTTTTTTTTTTTATCTATATTTCTATATTTAACTATATCAGATATATGTAGAACTCCGTCCAGGGTGTATCCTGCCTTGATGCCCGATGACGCCTGAGATAGGCACAGGCTCCCCGTGACCCGAGATAGTTCGGATAAGCGGTAGAAGATGAATGAATGAATGAGATATATGTAGAGAACTGGAATAGTCTCATCATTCCCATGGTGGATCTAAAAAATTCCTGCTTCACGAACACTACAACGCTTGAACTGTCCTTCGGAGATGGAGAACCATTTTTACAAAAGATATTCCCCTAGTTGTTGGTTGAAATTTGTTGAATATGAAGGTCATAGCAAATCATTTTCATCTAACTACTCCATGAATCCTTATGCTCTGTACATTGGGGTGGAATCAACCCGGAGTAGGCCATACTCATCAGGCTTGAAGTATTTCATCACAGGATAAAGGTGATCAAGTCTGAATTACATTGGACTGATTTGTGGTGACCCTTCACTCTAAGGGGACAAGTTGAGGCAAATCATAAAAACAAATAAATGCTTTCCATAGCATAACAAAGCCACTCTCACTCATCTTCTACCGCTCATCCAAACTTCTCGGGTCACGAGGAGCCTGTGCCTATCTCAGGCGTCATCGGGCATCAAGGCAGGATACACCCTGGACGGAGTGCCAACCCATCACAGGGCACACACACACACACACACACACTCTCGTTCACTCACGCAATCAAACACTACGGACAATTTTTCCAGAGATGCCAATCAACCTACCATGCATGTCTTTGGACCGGGGGAGGAAACCGGAGTACCCGGAGGAAACCCCCGAGGCACGGGGAGAACATGCAAACTCCACACACACAAGGCGGAGGCGGGAATCGAACCCCCAACCCTGGAGGTGTGAGGCGAACGTGCTAACCACTAAGCCACCGTGCCCCCCCATAACAAAGCCAATGTTTTTTAATTTGTTTTTGCACACACTTGTACCGAACATACTCCAGTATATATAGCTAAAGGAATTCAAAGAACGTGCCTAAAAAGTTCAGCTCTTAAACCTATGGAAACATGGGCCAGTTCTTAAAAATAGTCACAGTCCCAGTCAGTGCCACAAACTCTCAATTGCTCACTTTAAAATCATTTTACTCTAAAAGTATCTGCGAAATATAGAAATACAACTGACATTCCTACAAGACGCTTCCAGAACAATTCACCCGGAAATGAAGTTGTCGATTTCCTAGAAAGCCGAGCAGCGGGTCACGCCGAAGGCATTCCTCAACACGACTCTGACACTTTGGGTCAGGAGTACAGGCAAAGCTCGGATCTCAAAACACAACCTCCAGTTCAACCCCGGAGCTGTAGAACAGCAGGGAGCATCACAGGTAAACAGTAGTCCATATCTGAATAATATATTTATACATTCAGGTTGGAGGGAAAAACAGCTCTCCGGCACTCCTCAGTCTGTCCTGTGCTGCAGCTCTTTTCAGTCAGTGACAGCTCACCGGGAGCCGGCGGAGTGTAAGGTGAGCAGCTTATCACCGCAGTCTGCCCATGTCTGCTTCACATCCACACACACACACAGAGAGAGCATCCTGCAAGAGACTGAAACAAAGTTGAGAAGGTTGCTGCACTCGAGTAATAAAATATCCCGTATTTTAAACATCACCGTTGTTAAATCCATTACTTTAAACAATGGATGGAAAGAGTCAGGACTGAGTCAGTGACCTGGTAAAAAAAAAGTCTGACCATTAGTCTGAGCAGCAATCGATATTTAAAGTCTATAAGACATATTTTTATGACCGAAGCATGATTGATAATTTTCCAAATTTCTCTTGGCACCAGAACTAATTTACACCAACAGAATCGAAGCAGCCTTGTTTTCCCCAACATATACATTACAGCACAGTGAAATTAATTCTTTGTATATCCCAGCTTTGAAAGTTGGGGTCGGCCTTGATACAGTGCCCCTGGAACAGAGAGGGTTAAGGGCCTTGAGCAAGGGCCCAACTGTAGAAGCTTGGTATTGCAGGTTCTAGAATCCTGATCCTCCAAATAAACAACCCAGAGCCTTAACCGCTTGAGCCACCACACGTCTCCAAGTATAACTCTCTCACTCACTCACTCATTTTCTACCGCTTATCCGAACTACCTCGGGTCACGGGGATCCTGTGCCTATCTCAGGCGTCATCGGGCATCAAGGCAGGATACACCCTGGACGGAGTGCCAACCCATCGCAGGGCACACACACACACACTCATTCACTCACACAATCACACACTACAGACAATTTTCCAGAGATGCCAATCAACCTACCATGCATGTCTTTGGACCGGGGGAGGAAACCGGAGTACCCGGAGGAAACCCCCGAGGCACGGGGAGAACATACAAACTCCACACACACAAGGCGGAGGTGGGAATCGAACCCCCAACCCTGGAGGTGTGAGGCGAACGTGCTAACCACTAAGCCACCATGCCTCCCTCCAAGTATAACTTTTATTTCTAAATCATTTTCAAAATTCTACACATTTCCTCCATGTTATTATTATGAGCTATTTGCATAGATTTATAATCCCAATTAAGTTTATTTCTCTTCCAGGTTATAAGATTACAAAAACGAGAGCAGTCCAAATTGGGGTTGCTGGGGAATACTTATGCGAGACATATGAGAACAAGGTCGAGACAAAACCAGTCAATCTCCAGAACACTCGAGGTCACTCTTTTGCCAGTCATCTATGTAAATATAGCGTTTTTCTACAGTATTTTCTTCTTCTTCTTTGAGAAAAGGGCACTTCTCACATCTTTGGCATCAATTTGAATGTCACCGGTTTCTCAGGATTGACAAAATAATATGCACTCATCTTTTCGCTGAGACAAAAAAAAAAACAGGGGACGTTGCACGTCGGGCACGTTTTTTTCCTCCTTTTTTTTTTTTTTTGTTTTTTTTTTCTTCCTTTTAATCAGTGGAGGACGAGTGACATGTCCAATCATAACAAAACATCAGCTGTTAAATGGGCCTTTGCAATCACTGTCAAAGCCAACCATTAGGAAGCCCGGCATCCGCGGACATCAATCAGCTTTTATAAAGTTATTTATTCATCATTTAATTATATAACTCAGCGTTTTATCTATTTATTTATCCTAATCAGTCGAGTTCTGCACTTTGTGTATGTCCTTGTCCAATCAAACAATGCCAACACAAGAAACTGCTTGTTTGCACATCTTTATGTTTATGAAGATTCTTTTTTTCTAGTCTATAACGGTGTTATTTGTGTTTCTGCTTTACATTTGCGATTTTGTGCGGTTAAATCAAGACCTTGCTCGTTTAATTGCATGTAAGCAAACAGATTTTCTTTCCCTCAACAAGTAAGATATCCTGGCAGATTTAACACTCAAAATATCTCCTTTCTAATTTCTTGTTGCTTTGGAAAAGCCTCTTAATCAAGACTAGTAACGCCAACATGTGAATTACAGGCAAAGAACAACTGTAGCTCGATTGAATTATTTCCTCAAATTAAGCGCATTAGCTGTGAAATTATTTGCTTTCATTTAAGATGCCGTGGAATCCGATTTTAATGTCGCGTAGCTCAAAATCAAGATTCGCTGCTGATCCGCTGTAACAGAACACGCACAAAGAAAGCAGTGGGTCACCTAAATAAACGCAAAAAGCATAAACTCTGCATGAAAATCCTTCATAAACAACCGGCTTCCCTGGAAAAATGCCAAAATTCAATCCTTTGAAGCAAAACGGAGGAAATATTTTGACTATTTCTTTCTAACCTAGATGCTAAATGAATATAGAATAACTACAAACTGACGACTTTGGGACAAAGCAGAATGTAAATTTCAACGGAATTCATTACTAAAAACCTTAAAAAAATTTTTTTTAAATCCTTATTTTAGTGGGGGTCACGGTGGCTTAGTGGTTAGCACGTTCGCCTCACACCTCCAGGGTCGGGGTTCGATTCCCACCTCAGCCTTGTGTGTGTGTGGAGTTTGCATGTTCTCCCCGTGCCTCGGGGGTTTCCTCCGGGTACTCCGGTTTCCTCCCCCAGTCCAAAGACATGCATGGTAGGTTGATTGGCATCTCTGGAAAATTGTCCGTAGTGTGTGATTGCGTGAGTGAATGAGAGTGTGTGTGTGTCCTGCGATGGGTTGGCACTCCGTCCAGGGTGTATCCTGCCTTGATGCCCGATGACGCCTGAGATAGGCACAGGCTCCCCGTGACCCGAGGTAGTTCGGATGAGCGGTAGAAGATGAATGAATGAATGAATCTTTATTTGACAGAAATCTTAATTCGTGTGAATTTGAAACCATTGAGCAGTTCTATTGTTCTCTGGAGCACGACTGAGCTGTGATGAATCCTCTCGCTGAGCAAACTGCTCACGATGGGCTATACTGTTTCAGGAAATCAGCAAGATCTGACAAATTAGACATACAGCGGCGCAACAGTAACCTGGTTGCGACCAAAACCAGAAAAAAGACGTCGCTAGTTCACGATCCTTCCTCCGCTAAGCTGAAAAATTAGCATGCTACGTTATAAAGCATTCATTCCATTCAGTTCCCATTTCAGCTGAATTGTCATTCGGTCTGGTCACACGTTAAATCAAGAGTTGATGGACTTCCAGGGCGCTCAGGTTAGTGAGACCTCACAGCAGCTCTTGTACATTTGGTTGAATTACTAACCAGCTGTGTGGAATGAATGAACGAGCTTTCTTTCATTCCTCTTATTCCTCCTCAGCAGACAGAATAGCAATTAATCATGGCGAGGTCACTGTCCCTCATCCTCACCGAGCGTCATGTGACTCCTCGGTGCGACGCTCCGGCACAAAAGGAGCTATTAAGCAAATCATAGCCAGGCCTGTAAGCGTGAGCGTCACTTCCAGGATGTCCTCGTCTTGCTCGCTCGCTCTGACCCCTGCTCACTACGCTGCTAATTCTTTGATTAAATGCTTGTACCCGCCTTGTCGCTGAGGATAACTGGCACTTGCTACGACAAAAAAAGAAGGACGGCGCTATGACTTGGCAGAGAGACAGAAGACACATCACCTGCACAGTGATGTAATTTAACATACATGTTCAGGACATCAAAGGCATTTTAACCTTCACCCTCAGGCTTTAGTTGACATTGTGGAACAGACCACAGGAACTGACCTCTGAGGCCTCAGAGACCCCGGGGGCAAACCGAGGGCCACGTCGGAGGGGGCTGTCCCATTAAGAGCTCGAAAAACAAACAAAAAGACCATAAATTGTGTCTTGTAACCAACATCCAGCTAGGGATGAAGAGAAAACATGTTTCTTACTGGGAAGAATCATAGAAGTAGAAGCCATTGTATCCCAAAATAATCCATTTAATATTCTAAATTAAAATTTCATCAAACAAATATGACAACAGATAAAATCTCGGTAATATATTAATAAAATAACACTCGAACGTCAAGTCACGAGAGCGTCACAACCACGTCAGTAAATGTGTCAGAGAAACGTCTCACGTCAGATATAATTGGTAATTGTCTTATTTGATGCCATGACAGCTGATGAAACATGCAAATTTCTTTGTCTACTACTTTGCATATGTCTTATGGCAGATGTTGTATGTAGATAATACCTGCTTTATGAAAACTGCCATAGCGTACTTAATGCTCGATTCTGATTGGATGACGGCTTTCTATCATTTACTACTTATTCTACATATCTGTCATATACTTATTATTACTTATTTATTCAGACAAACATAGGACCACAGTTTATTCGGTTTTTTTATCTTGTTTAATTACATTTTTCATTTATATGATTGTTTACTTACATATTTACTTTACTACTATGTACTTTATTATTTATTATAATAAATACTACACAGAAACATCTTTATTTGCATTTTATTTTATTTTAAGAATTCAATTTAATACGTATTTACCTCAATAATTATTTTTAAATGTTATTTAAATACTATTATTTTTTAATATTATAATGCCATTATTATTATTATTATTATTATTATTATTATTATTATGTTTCTTTAGCTACTACTTAATTTTTTATCTCATTTATAAAAGTATATTTTATTTTTATTTGCTACTTTCGATCAACATAAAATGATCTATTTACACATCTTTATGCATTCTTTCACATTTCTAACATCAACACACAATTACACACACACACACACACACACACACAGATGCAAATCTTTTCTATATATAATGTTCATCGTACAAATGCACCGATTCCTTTATGTTTACAATGTCATTAAAAAACTTCCAGTGATTTTATATAAAGTTATAGATCCAGAAATCCACGAACACAAACTACGATCCTTCCGTCGTCGGATGTGCCTTGAAATTCCAGCAAGTTCTGTGTGATGTGTTGCATCCTGACGCACCCCTATCGGCGCTAATCATTACCCACCTAGGCCTCTTTTTTTTTTTTTTTTAATAAACCAGATAATTGGCTATCATTGTCTAGCCGTCTCTTCTTGGTGAGTGGAAATGAGAATGGCAGTGACCAGATGCCTGGCTCTCGTTCTCAAAGCTCTTTAATTAGAGTGAGCCCAGCGAACCTGAGGACCATGGCACGACAAAAGCAGGGAAAAGGGCAATTAACGGCCGAGCGGTCCCCTCTCCGTCCATCTGTCGGAGCGCAGGTGAAAGGATGATGAAGGAGCTCCATCCACACGGTCCCATATGGAGACCCTTATGGGCGAGAGACGCTCTCGCTCCTCTCCTCAATGCCGGCCCTTTAAGACTCGCCTTTTATTTAGCTTCCGCTGACATCAATATCTGCCTGGGAATGCAAAGGGGCAGCTGCACAGATTGTCTGCCTACCTTGTTATGTAGTGAATGTGTAATTCTGGTCCTCCCTCGGCATGTTTTTCTTTTCTTTTTTTTTTTACTCTGGCTCTACAGAAAAGATAAATATGAGCAGCCCTGATGGCCGGTTACATTTGTTTTTGGCTCTTGGTTTTTCTGCATTTTTGACGTCTTTATAATATTAGTTTAATCTTTTAAGCATTTTGTATTTAAAAAAAAAAAAAAAAAGGTTTCAGATTATTTGTATTTAAAAACTATTAAAAAATAAAAAATAAAAAAACTTATAAAAACTATTGATCACGTTTTAGCAGCTGTAAAAAGTGCATTTATTTAAATCACATCAAAATCAAAATAAATTCAAGCCAGAAATTCCACATCTAGTAAACTAGAACAAAATTCAAATTAAACATGAATCAGTTTCAGAATTTTTTTAGAATTTCATTTATTAATTAATACAAATATAATAATAAAGGAGTTCATTAATCGCTTTTTTAATGCTATACTTTTTTCATTTAGAAAAATTTAATTAATATTATGATTACAACTATGATTGTCCACGATATTGAATGTAATTTCATAAATACGGTAAAGCATTTCCTTTTTTTTTTTTTTTTTTATTCATTTATTTTTTTTTTAAACCCAGCAGCATGTCTGTTTTTCCTTCATCCCTTCATTTAAACTCTTCCCTGTGTGCCATCAGGATGAACTGGTGATATTCAGTTGACCCGTTCAAATGTCCACAGCATTTAGCTTTATTAAAGATGACTGCGATGCAAATTCATATTTGAAATTCACCACAAGCTTCTGTCGGTTTTTTTGAGAAGCAAAAGCAGCACCGACGTGCAACGTAGCTGCGGTTTATCTTAAACGATACCAGTCTCAGGAAATACCACGATTGAGCAGGAGGCAGGATTTCAATTCAATTCTATTCTATTTTTATTTGTATCACTTAATATTGATATTTATCCCTAAGGAACCCTGAGAGGAACCTCATCTACATCTACATCTGGATGAAACCGGACAGTGTGATTACATATACTGTATATCATTTACTTTCTATAATCGTACCTAGTCGAGTGAAATTGTGTAACGGGATTTGTTTCCTCAGTATTCTGTTTCAAACTATTAGGGTTCCTTAAAGGTTCTTTGGATTTTTAAGGGTTGTAATGTTCTAAAGAAGTTCTGCTTGGTATCTTTTCCATACAAGAGTTCCTTCAAAAAGACAAACCAAGACACAGAAGCCATGTAAATCTAATAGAATAGATAGAACGGGGAATAGAAGCCTTTATTATCACCACAGCACAGTGGAATTCTTTTCTTCACATACCCCAACTGAGGAGGATGGGGTCATAGTGCAGGGGCAGCTATGATACAGCACCCCTGGAGCAGGGAGGGTCAAGGGCCTTGCTGAAGGACCCAGAAGTGGCTGCTTGGCTGTGCTTTGCTTGAACCCCGATCCTCGGATCAACAACCCAGTTGAGCCACCACTGCCCTAAATAGGTATCTCTACCTAGATTTATGACTTTTCCATGTCTCGATTCTTAGTTCTGTTCTTGTGGTATGGAACTGAATGAAATCCAACTCCGTGGATTAAACTTCTAGATAGATTCAGACCTAGGATTTGCTTTTAAATACAAAAAAAACTGTTATTATTTTTATTTTATTTTTTTTATTTTTTTGCCAAGATTTCAAATCAGATTCAAATTACTCCATAACAATTTTAATGGTTAATAGTTCTAGTTTCCTAAAAAAAAAAAAAAAAAAAAAAAAAAAAAAAAGGTTCCACTTGGGCCCATTAAAACTTTTGCCAGAAGTGCAAACCTAATAAACATTTAACGTGCTAGATGGATGCAATCGAATATTTATTACTGTGTTTAAGCCTCAATTAACGGTAGCAAACTGTACTCTTGCAAAATGTCCCTTTTTCGAGTTGTACCTTTTACCTGAGTAGGTACTGTAGGTCTACATTGTACCTTTAATTAGATTTATTTTTAAGGTGTAAAGCTTTAGAGTGGTCCTAAAGGTCCAATTATATACCTTAAGATATGTTTATATAAAAAAAAAAACAAAAAAAAAAAACAGATAAAAGTCCATCTTATTATCGTTCTTCTTCTGAGAGAGAGAGAGAAAGAGAGAGAGAGTTAAAGGTAGCGGGTCAGTGTAGTTATATCAGTGATACATGCTCTAGAAGACTGATCGCTTTTCATTACAGTGGCGCACGAGTTACAGGTACAGATAGAGGTACGATCGTTAAGTCTGCGTAATCAAGCTGGTAGCAATCCAACATGCCCTCACCTGACATGAGCAGATTCCTGAATCATGTGCTTGTGCTTGCTTTTTTTTTTTTTTCTGGTGTACTTCTGGCACAGATTATGAAAAAGAGGGACAAGAAGAGCTCGGTGTCCGATCGGCTTAGCTCCAGTCTTAGCCATGATAATGACCTGGAAGAAGGTTTCACCCTTGAAGAAAGCAGCCTGTGCCTATATATCACTCTAATTGCGCCAGGCAGGTCTGGGGCCTGCATGCGGCAGGGCAGTCTGACTAAGGGAAAATGCAAGCAAGGCGAATATTAATCGACCTGGTGCTTGCTGACAAGGGATGCGTTTTATTATGAAGACTAATGGTCCACTTGAGTAAACCCTCATTCCGATATCCCGGCTTGTTTGACCCTAACGGGCTCGCTTTCACCGCAACGCTGGGGTTTTGGTAGAATGCGATCAGGGAAATTTCTGGAGCAGTGTAGTCGTGTACGTGAGGTTGACGAAGGCGGGTCACTTAACAGGAGGTTATTAAAGATAATCGTAGCCAAATCTATAGCGATGTCGTAGGGAACATCACAGAGAGTCATCTGTATTCAGAACAGACCGTAATAAGGGACGGAAATCCAGAAGCGAACAACAGTGAAGCGTCAGAATTGGACGACACAATTGGCAAGACTTCGCGCCAAGACGAAGGAACAGGAGATCAGAAATATCTGAAAAACAAGCTAATGATAAAAGAACGAGAAATTTATGTTTTCTTCTTCGCACATTTGTTGCGGGAGGACAATTTTGCACCAACGCGCTTTGCAAATCCGTAACAGTTCGTAATTAAATAAATACATTAAATACAAATTAAATAAATTTCGTCTATTTCTTTCTAGAGAACCCCAGGGTGATGTAACCAACCAGAGAGCTAGCTAGCAAGCTAAAACCCTTTCATAAACCGTCTACACGTTAGCTACATTGATGTATGACATTCGTTTCTATACTATAATTATGACAAGATTTGTACGTTTCGAAAAATTCAGGGGAAACTATGTGCTTTTGTTCTCCTCCATATAAAAAAAAAGAAATAAAAGAAAACAGATAGTCTTGAGCTTGCTGGTTGAAACATTTTCTGCCTAGAGAAATATAAGTGCTGTGTTAAATCCCAGCACCGCTGTCTGGTCTTGTTCTCCTGGAATGTCGTCGCAACCAGAGAAAATGGTATGCAGAGGTCTGGGAGGGAGGGAAGGGTGCGGTGGGGTTGGGGCGGTCGGAGGCGGGGGGTTGTCGAGGTTGTAGCACGAACTTGCTCGAGGAACTCTCGGTTTAATAGCCTGTACTGTATGTACGAATACCACGAAGCATTCCCAAACTGGCTTTTTTAATCTCGCTACATAAGAATATTTCAATAAGCATTCCATCTGATGGCGATTCCATAAAGGTCAACTTATCTCTCAGACACATATACGCAAGCGATGGTTGGTGGGTAAGGAAGAATAATAATATTAATAATAATAAAAAAAATAAAATTATGATAATTCAGTGTTCAAACAATGAAATGCACGAGCCAAAAAAAAAAAGATGTTATCACGTGACACGACAAAGGGAAATGCTACGACTTTATCAAAAGGGAATCGCAGATATTGAAAGACACAGTTCATTAAGTGCCCCTATACAGGCTGTGCCTATTTCCATTCCAGTTTTCAGGAAGTTTTCATTTGACGCTGAAAGAAAAGATGTCTAGATAGCTTCACACCTCCAGGTCAGAGGGGTTTTTTGCACACATAAAGAAGAACAGGGTTCCTCTTTTTGCCTACCGAAGGTGGGAGGTTGGGTTGGATCTTGAGTTTCACTCCCTCTCTGGCCTCAGGGTGAGCTGGCTGATACTGAGACGAGGTATGTAAACCATCAGAACAGGTCAGAGCAGTTCGCAAGCCGAGTGTCGGCCTTAACCCCTCGCTGTCTGCCCTCACACGTTCACATCCTGCCGCTCCGACAGAACAAAAGGGCTGGCGGTCAAGTGCAGTCTGAGCTCCTGACATGTGAGCTTGAGGTCACTGGGGAGGCCAAAAAAAAAATGCAGTAACTCTGGGTGAAGAAGACAGAAATGTCAGGGGAAGATCAATATTCTCATCAGATTTCCAATTAAGAAGGGATAAAAGCATTAAAAATTCTTCTTTCAAGCTAATTTATTAATTGGCACTACAGAGGTTTGCGTTTTACAATGAATAAATAAAATAACATTTTGAGTGTTGGCAGAGGCGCCAATATTTACACCTTTTCTATTTTATATTATAATATTTCTATTATATTATTATAATATTTTTATATTAAAATATTTTTTTTTGTAATCATCATCAGTTACTTTAGGTCCTGGCGGTACAATTAACTTCAGAGTCATTAAAAAAAAAAAGATTCAAATAGTTAACTGAATCATTTTGATCAGTTGATTCAGAGTTTGGAGAATCTTTAAACATTTTGTGAAATTTGATTAATGTTAAAGATTTTTATTAGACCAAGACACCAGAACACACACATACGGATGTCAAAAGGGTCAAAGGAGGTTAAATATGTGGAGGGAGTCAAAAAAAGCTACATTTGATTCATTATGGTTCACTATAAATCAACCACTGATTCAGAATCATTGAAGATTCAACAGAGATTCAGAACCGACTGCTTAGATTCTGCTTCCAAACCTTCAAGCAACCGCTCGAGCAGCATCTCTACACTTCAGCCAAATGTTTCTATTGTCCTGGTTTGCATTAAAAATGACATTAAGACATCAAAAATCTGCTTATTAAGCAGGATGAGTGGTAAATGTTGGGAAACTGCACAGAAAGTGACTGGACTTTATATATGCCGCATGGATGTGTGTGTGTGTGTGTGTTCCCCAGAGGGAGCATTTATAATTACCCACACATTTGTGGTCCTTTTTAGTTTCCTGCTTTAAGGCTACACCACAGGTCAGGATGGATCTGTTGCAGGAATTGTGTCTGTAAGTAGATTTGCCTTGCAAACAGGCTAAATGAAAATATTATGCTTTCTTTCTCTATGACCGCTACATTAATTTGACTGTCGGACCCTGCAATCAGGCAGCGCCAGCTCCGAAGGGGGTCAATGCCCGAACCTATCAACCGCTGTGATGTGAAATGTGAAGGTGTGACGAGCGCCAGAGAAAGCACTGACTCTATCCATAGCAGGAGCTTGCCCAGCCCTTTGAACGGACCACAGGAAGCCCCTTTATGGCTCCAGTAAACACAGTCATCCACATGATTTCCGACCGGCACCAAGCGACACGAGATACGGAGGAGGGACTTTTCCCTTCAGAAAGCCGTGACAGAGGCTGGAACGGTGACGCGGTACAGCGGGTTGACCTAAATGACAAGCCACGGTAAAACCAGAGAACATCTGAACCCAGGGTTCTTCAAGCCTGCAGCTCAGGATTCAAACTCTGAGGGCCTGTGGAATGTGTGTGTGTGTGTGTGTATATGTATGAGGGTGTGTGAGAGAGCCCGCTTGGCTCGGCGCTTTGTGTCAAGTTACAAAACACACCTTTCATGGCCAAATTCTCCGACCAGCCTATCATCAAAAGGCCACCAAATGAGAGAGAACTGGCAGCTGAAGTTCAAGAGCTGTGATAAGTCAGCGTTCATCCAAAACACCGACACACAGAGAGAGAGAGAGAGAGAGAGAGAGAGAGAGTGTGCAAAGAAAAATATTCAAACCTAACAAAGCATGATTCGATCTGTCTCACATAAAATATATACATTTTTTTTTAGAACATAGACAATGAAGACAGCACTGAGATCAGGACACACTAGTGTTTCATAGCCATACTATCTGTTCCAATCTGTGTGTGTGTGTGTGTACGGAGAATGAACAGAGAAGGCAAAACTCTTGGTCAGGGTGCCATCAGCCCATGGCTAAAGCTCTCTGGTGTAGAAGTGGGAACGACAGAAAATTAATAGACATCAACAATTTGTATGTATTTTCTGCAAGATGGGTTTATGCCTATCAAGGCCATCTGGTCTTAATAGAACATCAATTGATGTGAACAGGAACAGAGAACAATTTGTTTTCTCGCTGGGGGGCACACACACACACACACACACACACACACACACACACACTCAGAGGATCCAGGTAGCCTCTGGTCTTCCTAGTGACAAACCACCATGCTGCACTGCCAACTGAGTCTTTTTTTTTCTTCTTTTGCTCAAAGCGTGTGTGTGTGTGTGTGTGTGTGTGTGTGTGTGTGTGTGTGTGTGTGTGTGTGTGTGTGTGTCCTTGAGTTGAAAATGAACAAAGTGGATGCATTCTGTTAAGACGTTATGCTTACATAGCCAACATAATGAACAACGCCAAACAGTTTCTGTTAGCCAGTTAGCCTAGCTAGCTACCTATCCTGCATTAACTAACTGATGGTAAACTCCTTAGCTAACGATCTGTTTTCTTCCATTGTATAAGACTACTAGAATAATACAAATATCTATGTATACGTGCCAATCTTTTAAGATATTTAATAATGGAACATGGCAACCTGTCTGCATGAATATACGTAATCATTGCACGTTATACTGGACTGTTTATTTATGTGGTAACTAGAACGTTAGCACTAATATCATCATTATATTCAATAAAACGTAATATTTCTCTTTAACATTGGCGATGGCATGTTTTTATTAAAAGTGCATACGCCCATAAAATAAATCGCAGGTGAATAGTTAAAGTTTTACCCCGTCTTTTTAATTAATACCAAGAAACCTAACGTGGAAGAGCAAAGCGGACTACGTTTCCCATTAGGCTACGTCCGCCGTTGCTAATTTCCGTTCTAGAACGATCCCACGTTAAACAGAATATGAACGCGATATACAAGGGAAACGTATTAATTTCTGCAGCTTTGTTGTTTTGTTTTGTTTTGTTTTGTTTTTTTGGTTAAAAAAAATTTGAATAAAAAACCTTAGTCGTTAACGTGCGAAAAGTTTCAGAACTTAGATTAATAGCTCTCTGGGTAGCTGTTGTTTGCTAATTCTGTTCTGCTAGATGAAATTCGCAGTGTAAGTCGCGTCTGATTATTTTTTGGTTTTCAGTGTAATTTCTAGAGCATTGTGGTTTTGAATTGTAACCGTTTAAACCGTTGACTAGCAAGACACTGTTTGTGATGTACGTGTCGGAAAGATCCGAGTTTGAAAGCAAACGAACGCTGGTACAAAGTCGGAATTACGAGTGCTTCGGTGTTCCCTGAGTATGTGTGTTATTAACAGAGATGGTGGACTCGAGTCATATGACTTGACTCAAGTCAGACTTAAGTCGCATATTTGAGACTTTGAGACTTGCTTGACAAATATTAAAAAAAGACTCGACTTGACTTTGACTTGACATTCATGACTTGATACTTGACTCTGACTTGAGTTAAATGACGCAGAGATGGGGGACTTGACTTGACTCGAGTCAGACTTAAGTCGCAAATTTAAGACTTGCTTGACAAATATTAAAAAAAAGACTCGACTTGACTTTGACTTGACATTCCTGACTTGAGTCTTACCTGTGACTTGCACATGTGTGACTTACTCCCACCTCTGGTTATTAATCACTAAGTATCCCAGCTGATAACCCAAATCTTATTAATATAATAATCGTTTTATTATAATATTGCTGATGATGTTTTTAAAAATCTTTAATATTACATGTTAACAGGATGAAGCCACCTGTGGGACGGATCAGCGTTCACTCTGCCTTCTGTGGAACTCCATCAAGAGCATCATCACTGTTACACAAATGTAACACAAATGTTACATAATGTTAATGTAACACAAATGTTTACACAAATGGACGTTATTGCACTAATGGACTATTACACAAACTATGCTCACTTGCACACTTGCTCTCTTTTTTTGCATTGCTGCTCACCATTGCCCTATCATTGTATATATCTACCCGATTTCTGTTTATAGTAACAGCAATATATTATACTAATATAATAATACAATAGCCATATATTTGTTTATAGCACATACCATTCTGTTAATTTCAGTTTATACTAATAGCCATCTGCATATTATATTCATAGTACATATATATATATTCACCTGTATATTATGTTCATAGCACATATATATTCATCTGTATATTATGTTCATAGTACATATTTATCTGTATATTATGTTCATAGTACATATTTATCTGTATATTATGTTCATAGCACATATATATTCATCTGTATATTATGTTCATAGTACATATTTATCTGTATATTATATTCATAGTACATATATATTCACCTGTATATTATGTTCATAGCACATATATATTCACCTGTATATTATGTTCATAGCACATATATATTCACCTGTATATTATGTTCATAGCACATATATATTCACCTGTATATTATGTTCATAGTACATATTTATCTGTATATTATGTTCATAGTACATATATATTCACCTGGATATTATATTCATAGCACATACACATCTGTAAATTACTGTTTATAGTAATAGCCATATATTTTGTTACATCCTTCTGTAAATTTCAGTTACAATTATAGCCATCTGTATATTATGTTCATAGTACACACACATCTGTACTGTAAATCACTTCATATTACCATTTTATTTAACTTATTTAACTTAACTTAAGTCTTGTAAACACTGTATATCCTGCACTTGCTGCTATTGCACTCTGGTTAGACCTAAACTGCATTTCGTTGCCTTGTACTTGTACATGTGTAATGACAATAAAGTTGAATCTAATCTAATCTAATCTAATCAGTGCTCAGACAGCAGAGCTGAGAACATTACACAGGCAGGTTGTGTGCTACACACACACACACACACACACATGTTTGCACCATACAGCTGCTATAGGTTCTAATCTCTAAGCGGCCTTGTGTAACAAGACTTTCATCCCTTTCCATGTAGATGCTCTGAGTAACAGGAAGTGCTTGGAGCAGACTTCCTTGGAGGATTTAACTCTAAATTCAGATTTCTGTAAATGTGAGTTTGTTGTTAAATGCCAGTCCTGTGTGCGCTTTTCACCTGGGAAACAATAACACAGCTAAATAAAGTTGTGTGAAGTCTCTGACGGCTTCACACCGAGTAGGTTATTCGTTTCAGTGCCCGAAAAAAGAAACGATAAGATTAATATACAGTCTGAATGAACGGGATGATGATGATGATGATGTGTGTGTGTGTGTGTGTGTGTGTGTGTGTGTGTGTGTGTGTGTGTGTGTGTGGACATTATATTGGTCATTGTAGATCTTTAATGAAATTCTCTCTCCAGATCTCTATCTGTGTGTTTGTGCGTATGTGAATTTCTCTTTAAATCAGAATGAAGTTTGTTTGCACAATAGTGTGTGTGTGTGTGTGTGTGTGTGTGTGTGTGTGTGTGTGTAAATATCTATTTAATTCAGTGTACACACTTTAGCTTTCGTTTTTGTATATATGTATGTATATAAGATGTGTGTGTGTGTGTGTGTGTGTGTGTGTGTGCGCTTCCAGGCATCTGCTGAGGCACTTGGCATTGTCTGAGGGTGTGTGTTTGTGTGTTTGTGTTGGGGGGGTGAATACCCTCAGCCAGCTGGCATCCCGGGCTCTTTATACAGCCCGGCTTTTCATATTGTCTGCTCAGTTTACAAATAAACATGGCGAGGGACAGGGCCTACAGCAAACATATCACCGTCCCCCTTGTCCCCGTCGTCCCTGCCGTCTCCGTCGTCTTACTTTGTACTTCTTCAAATTCATTCTTCCAGGTTTGGAATCTGTGCGTCTCCAGTGCTTTGTGGTTTTCTCTAGAACATTTCATTTCTATATCCAGCTTTATTTTATTTATTATTTTGTCATCTTATGTATTTTAAAACGAGCGACAGACGAGACGCTGGTGAGGAAACGACTACGTGTAACTCTTAACGGACAAAAAGTGCGTCGTCGTTCATTATAACGGTTAGGAGACGTGACCGTGACTCTGTTTCATCACACCTTGATTCATTTCCTTTTACGGCACGATACGCAGCGTCTTTATTCCTTACTGAGCCGCCGAGTTCTCAGATAGCACCATAGCGAGAACATTCGAGTCCAGATAGGACATGACAAAAGACCTTTTGATTCAAACGCTCTTTATAACCTACTCCATGCACACACACACTCACTCTGACACACACACACACAGCCTTTTTAAAGTGAAATAATAGCTAGCCGGGTGCATGCTAACCCAACGAGCTACTTTGCTTAATTACCCCGGGATGAGTGAGTGGCCCCCGAAGCAATCATCTTTGTTTGTTAAAACAGCCGTTATCTGCTTCGGCGCGGTCCATAAATAAAACATGGCCGAGATTACAATGTCATGTTACGGAGGACTCCAGACCCTGGGAACTGATCATACCAGAAGGAACAAAAACATCCCAGAGCAATGAGAGTGCACACACACACACACACACAAGAAGAGGGACGTGTGTGTGTATGTGTGTGTGTTATCTGAAGGGAGGCGTGTGGCTCCTGTCAGCACTGATGCCGACTGAAGTTTCTGCACATGTAAATAACCTTTTTTGCACGTTTTCCTGTTTCACCAGTTTCTATTGCCATTTGTTTATTTTATTTCATCGGACCGAGCGACGGAGGGACGCAGGGACGGGCACGGCCTCCTGCTCCAGGCACAGAAAAGCAATAAATAACGACCTTTCGTCTGGAATTAGAATAGCACCGACGTGTTTCCATGGCTCGACTACGCCGCGTTTATTTATCGCAGCAGGGAGGGAGTTGCGTCGTATGCCGGACATATGGATCCTGGATATCCTGGATTCTGGCCTGGGATGCAGGGGAAGTGTGTGATAATGCAAACGAGGGGCTGAGACTCATTTGTCTCGTTTCTCGTTTTTGTTGGGAGTAAAAGACAAACACGTGACTAGAATATAAACGTTTGGGAGCTGAATATTCAGTAACGCACACAAACATTTAGCTGTTTTCATTCTTCCGCTTTTGGGAAAGCTAGCCAGAGTGTGTAGCGTTGACTCCAGTTCATTTAAAATGATTGTCATTAATATTACTGGTGTATGTTTACTTCCTACACTACACATTCATTTATATTCATAAGTCTGTTTTTAATATTCAAATGAGCTCCCAGTTTTTTTTGTGTGTTTGTTTTGTTTTTTGTTTTGTTTTTAATGCTGTTGCTGTAAAAAAAAAAAAAAATTAAAAATTAAAAAAATAATTATTTATTGGAGGGGGCACGGTGGCTTAGTGGTTAGCACGTTCGCCTCACACCTCCAGGGTTGGGGGTTTGATTCCCGCCTCCGCCTTGTGTGTGTGGAGTTTGCATGTTCTCCCCGTGCCTCGGGGTTTTCCTCCGGGTACTCCGGTTTCCTCCCCCGGTCCAAAGACATGCATGGTAGGTTGATTGGCATCTCTGGAAAATTGTCCGTAGTGTGTGATTGTGTGAGTGAATGAGAGTGTGTGTGTGTGCCCTGTGATGGGTTGGCACTCCGTCCAGGGTGTATCCTGCCTTGATGCCCGATGACGTCTGAGATAGGCACAGGCTCCCCGTGACCCGAGGTAGTTCGGATAAGCGGTAGAAAATGAATGAATGAATGCATGAAATACGTTTCAGTCGTCAAACCGATTCTCTTCATCCCTCGTGTACAGATTGATCATACATTTCAATCTCCTTGTGCCACGCTAGCCACGCCCACAAAACGCCATAAAAGGCGACGTTCCCAGAGAGCAGCTCAGCTACTGCAGCACGTCAACCTGTTTTTAAAGGGCACCATTACTTTTGTCTTTCGTTCCCCCCCTTCAACGCCGAGTCTTATTGGTCTTTGTTTATTGATTTGTTTAGATTCTTTTTCTATCGTGTAGCTAATAGATGATGCTGATGCTGATGATGCTGATGCTGATGATGATGATGATGATTTTTTGGTATCCGACATGACATACGAGGCCCATCACTTGGAAGTCTGCGCTAAAACATTTCTGCATTTGGGGAAGCGATCAAACAGTCCGTCAGCGGTCAGATGGAGGCTCCAGTCTCCAGGCCACGATGCTCCCTAAACCCTCACAATCACACAGGATGAATCCAATCAGTGAGGAGAGAAACAATCTGGGTCACTTTTCAAAATGACTGCCACAGGCAATAAGATTAAGGAGCGCAGCAATTCAGGGGGAAAGACGACACTAACCTCGGCCTGAAAGCACAGATCTCTCTCTCTCTCTCTCTCTCTCTCTCTATAACACACACACAGACACACTCTCTCTCTCTGTCGCTCTCTCTCTTTCACACACACACACACACACTCTTCAATCTCTCTTTCACTCTCTCTGACATACACACACATACACACACACACATACACTCTCAACCTCTCTTTCTCTGTCTCTCTATCTCTCTCTCACACACACATTCTCAACTTCTCTCTCTCTCTCTCTCTCTCTCTCTCTCTCTCTCTCTTTCACACACACACACAGACACACTCTGTCTCTCTCTCTCTCTGTCGCTCTCTCTGTTTCACACACACACTCTTCAATCTCTCTTTCACTCTCTCTAATATACACACACATACACACACACACACACACACACACACACACTCTCTCTCAACCTCTCTCTTTCTCTGTCTCTTTATCTCTCTTTCACACACACCCTCTCTCAATCTCTCTTTCTCTCTCTGAAGTACTCTCTCTCTCTCTCTCTCTCTCTCTCTCTCTCTCTCTCTCTCTCTCTCTCACACACACACAGACACACACTCTTAATCACTCTTTCTCTCTTTCTCTCTCTCTCTCTCTCTCTCTCTCACACACACACACACACCCTCAATCTCTTTCTCTCCCTCTCTCTCACACACACACGCACACACACCCTCAATCTCTCTTTCTCTCACTCTCATATACACGCTATCTACTCTCTCTTTCAGTCTGTCTCTCACTCTTTGTCTCTTTCTCTGGCTCTCTCTCTCTCTCTCTCTCTCTCTCTCTCTCTCTCTCTCTCTCTCTCACACACACACTTACACACACACACTTAATTCCTGCTCATTTCTTCATGACGAGGACATGAAAACGAGGGCATTATGTATCTTTGTATCAAAAGTAGATTGATTTCAAATAGAAAACTTTTCCTTTCCTACACACACACGCACACACACACTTACACAGACACACACTTACACAGACACACACTTACACACAATTTCTTTTCCCATTTCCAAAGCTTAACTTCATTGTCTCAAAACCTTTTTTTTTCCCTTTCATCTTAAGACAAAGATTTATGTAAATCTTCAGGCCCGGCGTTAATGCGTGGCGCACTGAGAGAAATAGCATCCCTAAATCGCCGTATTGTTGTTGAAAATGACAAGGCAGCCTCCTAATCCCACAATGCGATCATCCAAATGTGTCATAATGCTCTGTGTAGGCAGGCGAATCTGAATATCAAAAAGGCACCTCGCACCTCGCTGGTGCCTTCCTTCGTTTGCTCACAGATGTGTGTGTGTGTGTGTGTGTGTGTGTGTGTGTGTGTTTTAAAGAACAGAAAGCATTTTCACTTAAGGAGAGAAATAAGTGAATTTTGAATCACCGCTATGGTGTAATCTGAAGAAATTCTTCTCAGTAACTTTTCCGTGACACTTTTTATATATATATATATATATAGAAATAAAGATCGGGTTCTCCGGTGTTCTTCCGTCCGCCTGGAGTTTCACACGTTCCCCTAGGGTTTCCTCTGGCTTCTCCAGTTTCCTTCTTCCTTACTAAACAACTCCAGTGCAATGAAATAAACCTTATCTTCATTTAAACGTAATAAAGAAAAACATGTCACATGTTTTACCTGCTCCTGGATCTACCTGGAGGCTGTGGAACCTTCTAGAAGCGAGATAGTTCCTGTTACCGCTTACGCTACAACAACCAGAGAACGGAAACGTTACAGCGCTACGTCTGAGCGGCGCGGTGACACCGAATACGTCACCGTTCCAACAATCAGTTATCCCCGAGTCTTCTGACCAATCACAACGAAGGATTCGGCACAACTGTTCATTCATTTATTCATTCATCTTCTACCGCTTATCCGAACTACCTCGGGTCACGGGGAGCCTGTGCCTATCTCAGGTGTCATCGGGCATCAAGGCAGGATACACCCTGGACGGAGTGCCAACCCATCACAGGGCACACACACACACTCTCATTCACTCAAGCACTCACACACTACGGGCAATTTTCCAGAGATGCCAATGAACCTACCATGCATGTCTTTGGACCGGAGGAGGAAACCGGAGTACCCGGAGGAAACCCCCGAGGCACGGGGAGAACATGCAAACTCCAAACACACACAAGGTGGAGGCTGGAATCGAACCCACAACCCTGGAGGTGTGAGGCGAACGTGCTAACCACTAAGCCACTGTGCCCCCCCTGGCACAACTGTTGTTCAAAGTAATAACAATTATATATTGCGTTCTAGAAAGTCTGATTATTGATTAAATTTGCCTGCGCCCCTCCTCCACCTCCCGCCGCTTCATGATACGTCTTGCAAACCGAGTGTATCACTACCACGAAGTATCTAACGCGCTCTTCAAAACCTGTCGAAATCACTCGAGAGAAGACGCTCGTTTTTTTTTTTTTTTTTTTTTTTTTTAAACCCCACCCCCCCACCCCCCGTCAGCAGTCGCTTTTCAGAGCTTCGGCTGGAGACGCCGCGTTCTTCGAGGCCTCAAATTGATTTGAATGTCTTTGATTAGTTTTCTTGTCATTTGTCATGCTGTCAGACGGGAAAGAGGAGGAAAAAGAGAGAGAGAGAAAGAGAGAGAGAGAGAGAGTGGGAGCTTTTTTGGAAACAGCCATGAAACAGCCATGCCAATCAATTGGACAAGGACAAGTTGGGTGAATAATAGTGGTAATAATTACAACCCAAGTCCGGGGATTCCCCTGATTCGCCATGACTCCCTCATTGAACCGTCCTCCACTGAGACTCCGTCTCTCTCCCAGCGTAATTAGGTGAGTCGTCTCGTCATCCCGTCGTCTCGTCATCTCGCCGTCACGTCCCCTCCCCTCCACTCCAACCACTCCTCACCACCATTCTTCCCCCTGCTATCCTCTTTGACGTAGCTACTTTTATTTACTCGTGTTCTCTTTTGAAATTGCCTCTCAGACCCACCCCCCACCCCCATACAATCCACCCACAGACCCACCCACCCCACCCGCGTCCCACAGTTCTGTCCGACGGTAAATTCCTGCGCCGTCGCATTTACAGGCCCGCCGGGGGATTTTGCGCAGGAGAATAGCCACGTTGATCTGGAAGTCTTAAGAAGTGTCGTACCTGTCAGCACACACACTCTGTCAGACACACACACACACACACACAAAAAGATACTTGAAGTTTCTTGTTAATGAGAGAGGAGGTCTGGTACGGCATCAGGGCTCAGCACGAAATAATTCCATACCGTCTGAACACGTCGCGCACGTGGCTTTTAATCCCGCTAGTGTTTAGAATCGAAAGTAAGCAAAAGCAAGTAAATGAAAGGCTGGGTTTCATTTTAAACACACACACACACACCCCACACACACACACACACACACACACACACTTTTCAGCTGTACTACAGGGTCCATGTGTGTATGCCAATGCGGTGTGTGTACACACAACAGTCCACCAGCATTGTTCCAACACACACACACACCCCACACACACACACCACATACACACACACACACACTTTTCAGCCATACTATAGGGTCCACATGTGTATGCCAATGCGGTGTGTGTACTGTACACACAACAGTCCACCAGCATTGTTCCAACACGCACACACACACACACACACACACACACACACACACACACTTCCTCTGTTAGACACTCGCACCTCTTATGGTGTGAATGGATACTCAGGTCTCTTCAGTCAGATTAAATGAAATATTAACAGCCCCAGTTCACTTTTCCTCGCCGAGCTCATTGCCAGTTTTGACAAACGCTCCTCTTTTTGTGTGGAGACACCGCCGCTGTTATTGACCTTTCATCACACACTGCTGATTCGCTTTCTTTTGTCACTCTAGGAAAACATTTTAATCACCGCATTTCACGCTCTTAGAAGTAAACAGACATGGTCTCCCTAACACCCCCCACACACACACACACGGGCGGGGTTTGTGTTGGTGCATCTAATCATTTAAAATGTTCCATTTATTTTACAAATTAAAAATAAAGCAATGAATGTCACAGAGCGTCGTATCACAAAGCGAGTGTTCTGCATAATAGATTAGTTTATTCTTCTCTTAGAAGTTAAAAGGACTCGTGACGTTAGCAGAGAAACTGTAAGAGCTTGAAGCTCCAGCAGCCTGATGTTCACCTGGTGAAGTGTGTAAGGTCTGATGTTCACCTGGTGAAGTGTGTACAGTCTGATGTTCACCTGGTGAAGTGTGTACAGTCTGATGTTCACCTGGTGAAGTGTGTACAGCCTGATGTTCACCTGGTGAAGTGTGTTCAGTCTGATGTTCACCTGGTGAAGTGTGTACAGTCTGATGTTCACCTGGTGAAGTGTGTACAGTCTGATGTTCACCTGGTGAAGTGTGTACAGTCTGATGTTCACCTGGTGAAGTGTGTACAGTCTGATGTTCACCTGGTGAAGTGTGTACAGTCTGATGTTCACCTGGTGAAGTGTGTAAGGTCTGATGTTCACCTGGTGAAGTGTGTACAGTCTGATGTTCACCTGGTGAAGTGTGTACAGTCTGATGTTCACCTGGTGAAGTGTGTACAGTCTGATGTTCACCTGGTGAAGTGTGTTCAGTCTGATGTTCACCTGGTGAAGTGTGTACAGTCTGATGTTCACCTGGTGAAGTGTGTACAGTCTGATGTTCACCTGGTGAAGTGTGTTCAGTCTGATGTTCACCTGGTGAAGTGTGTTCAGTCTGATGTTCACCTGGTGAAGTGTGTACAGTCTGATGTTCACCTGGTGAAGTGTGTACAGTCTGATGTTCACCTGGTGAAGTGTGTACAGTCTGATGTTCACCTGGTGAAGTGTGTACAGTCTGATGTTCACCTGGTGAAGTGTGTACAGCCTGATGTTCACCTGGTGAAGTGTGTTCAGTCTGATGTTCACCTGGTGAAGTGTGTACAGTCTGTTCACCTGGTGAAGTGTGTACAGTCTGATGTTCACCTGGTGAAGTGTGTACAGTCTGATGTTCACCTGGTGAAGTGTGTACAGTCTGATGTTCACCTGGTGAAGTGTGTAAGGTCTGATGTTCACCTGGTGAAGTGTGTACAGTCTGATGTTCACCTGGTGAAGTGTGTACAGTCTGATGTTCACCTGGTGAAGTGTGTAGGGTCTGATGTTCACCTGGTGAAGTGTGTACAGTCTGATGTTCACCTGGTGAAGTGTGTTCAGTCTGATGTTCACCTGGTGAAGTGTGTACAGTCTGATGTTCACCTGGTGAAGTGTGTACGGTCTGATGTTCACCTGGTGAAGTGTGTACAGTCTGATGTTCACCTGGTGAAGTGTGTACAGTCTGATGTTCACCTGGTGAAGTGTGTAAGGTCTGATGTTCACCTGGTGAAGTGTGTACAGTCTAATGTTCACCTGGTGAAGTGTGTAAGGTCTGATGTTCACCTGGTGAAGTGTGTACAGTCTGATGTTCACCTGGTGAAGTGTGTACAGTCTGATGTTCACCTGGTGAAGTGTGTAAGGTCTGATGTTCACCTGGTGAAGTGTGTACGGTCTGATGTTCACCTGGTGAAGTGTGTACAGTCTGATGCAGGGCACGAACGCTGGAAAGGCTTTCTGTCAAATAATATTTGTCTTTTATAAAAAAGAAAGAAATAAATCAGTTTATTACTTTGGAGTCGGTTTGGGGTTAGCACGTTCGCCTCACACCTCCAGGGTTGGGGGTTCGATTCCCACCTCCGCCTTGTGTGTGTGGAGTTTGCATGTTCTCCCCGTGCCTCGGGGGTTTCCTCTGGGTACTCCGGTTTCCTCCCCCAGTCCAAAGACATGCATGGTAGGTTGATTGGCATCTCTGGAAAAATTGTCCGTAGTGTGTGATTGTGTGAGTGAATGAGAGTGTGTGTGTGTGCCCTGTGATGGGTTGGCACTCCGTCCAGGGTGTATCCTGCCTTGATGCCCGATGACACCTGAGATAGGCACAGGCTCCCCGTGACCCGAGGTAGTTCGGATAAGCGGTAGAAGATGAGTGAGAGAGTTTATTATTTGTTGCTGATACAAATTTTTCCATATAAAATTCCGGTGATCAGTTGCCATAGAAACGCTGACATCGGAGACTCCTTTTCTAGAATTTAGATTTTTCTTATGACACTCTTTGAAATGTCCGGGGACGACGACTATCTATCTGTCATCCATCCATTCATCCATCCACCTGTCTGTCTGTCTATCTATCTATCTATCTATCTATCTATCTATCTATCTATCTATCTATCTATCTATCATCCATCCACCCATCTATCTATCTATCTATCTATCTATCTATCTATCTATCTATCTATCTATCTATCTATCTATCTATCTATCTATTGGCCCATTGGTCTATCTATCTATCTATCTATCTATCTATCTATCTATCTATCTATCTATCTAGATAAAAAGAACTGAACAGCACTAAGAGGACTCTGACTTCCTCTACTTTTGGACTTGTCCTAAAGTTCCTGCTGGCTTTTACATGACTCAAGTGTAATGTAAAGGGTGAGCATGAGTCTCTCTCTCTCTCTCTCTCTCTCTCTCTCTCTCTCTCTCTCTCTCTCTCTCTCTCTCACTCACTCTCTCTCACTTTACTGGGAATAATCCCCACTGTGTGGGACTTCAAAGTGCAGGCCAGTCCAGGATAAGCTTAATTACCCTTTTGCCTTGAAACCGATGCCAACTGGAGACTCGTCCTGCTTCTCGGTTCTGTCTCAACACGCCTCGTTTTCAGCCCGACTTCCATTTTTTTCCGTGTTTGGTTTGCTTCGATTTATTTATTTCTTTGAGTGGAAGAAAAAGCAAAGCAAACCTGACCCTGGATCCATCGCCGAAGATTTTTGCAGGTGTCTCGTGGTTTAATAGCGCCTTTTGTTTTCATTGAATCGTCGTTGATGGGTTTAAAGATTTGTGCCTCTCGTCCTGTTGATTTATGAGAAGCAATTTTTCAGCTAACGATGAAGTTCGAGTCAATAACCAGAGGGGAAAACTATTTAAGAAAAAAAACTCAAATAAAAACATAACCGTATAGGTGTGACAGCACGATGTGATTTATGACCCGTAATGCTTTTGTTTCTTTTAGAGATGAGAAAAACCGGTCTACTTTAGTACAGAGAGTTCTTCTTCCTCTCCTTCTCTCTCCCTCTCCCTCTCTCTCTCTCTCTGCTGAGTGAAGTGTGAAAGCCCCGTGGGCTAAGCTGGGAGGATGTTTGATGGCTGACCGAGGGGAATGGCGTATTTAACACCGCCGAGACTTGAGCATGAACAGGGGCTTAATGATGGGATGAGCGCTAATTCAGCGCCCAGCGCCTGCCAGCCATCGGGCACCTGCCGAGCTCGGCGTCACTCACAGATCGTCCATGTCCCTCTGTCTCGCACTCGCACTCGTCTCAACGTGCTTAACGTTAAACGTAATTGCTACAAAATGGCTTCGGACGAATACTCTGCATTCGCTCGCTCTCATGTGCTTTAGCGTGGAGATGAGCGAGAGCGCGCGTCACGTGTTTTTGGCGTGTTTCGCTGTTTCCTGTCTGTGGAACCTCAGCGTACAGTTTGTGGATTTCCATAAAGCATCACTCACACACACACACACACACACACACACACACACTTCTCTGTATTTATACCAGATTGTCTCTACCCACTTACACCAGTAATGCTACGTATACTGTTTTTAACGAGGATAAAAAAAAGTGTATTTGTCGTTATAATGGAGTTTTCTGTTCACGGAAGGAGTCTCCAGTGTTAGAGTCGTGTTTGTAATGTTCACGTTTATTACATCTTCGGGACAGAGGAGTTTACAATTAACTCTATGTTATCTCTGTAACATGGTGGGCAAGGTGGCTTAGTGGTTAGCACATTCGCCTCACACCTCCAGGGTGGGGGGTTCGATTCCCGCCTCCGCCTTGTGTGTGTGGAGTTTGCATGTTCTCCCCGTGCCTCGGGGGTTTCCTCTGGGTACTCCAGTTTCCTCCCCTGGTCCAAAGACATGCATGGTAGGTTGACTGGCATCTCTGGAAAATTGTCCGTAGTGTGTGATTGCGTGAGTGAATGAGTGTGTGTGTGTGTGTGTGTGCCCTGTGATGGGTTGGCACTCCGTCCAGGGTGTATCCTGCCTTGATGCCCGATGACGCCTGAGATAGGCACAGGCTCCCCGTGACCCGAGGTAGTTCGGATAAGCGGTAGAAGATGAATGAATGATCTCTGTAACATGATGATTTATTTATTTATTTATTTATTTATTTGTTTATTTATTTATTTAAATGTTTTTTTTTTTTTTTTTTTTTTTTTTTTTTTTTTTTTTTTTTTTATTGAGGTTTTTGAAAGGAAAAAAAAAACTCAGAGACTGTAACGTAATTGAGAACTTGAATTCATTCCTGGACTTAAAACGTAAGTATAACTGCATAAAAAATGTGACGTATCGCTCATTAATAAAGACCCGGTTGTAATTCTCAGCAAATTGTGACGATATAATAGAAATAAACCACGTCACCATGTGATGACGTCACCAGTAACTCTGCCCTGCGTTCCGCCGCATCACGCCAACTTATCTTTGATTGTTTTCCTACCACGACATGCAGAACGCTTCGCTGACGAAGACGTGCAGCATTAAAAGGTTTGTTTCTGCTGCCGCTTGTCATTCACTTATTTACGTGGATTTATTTATATCTGTTATTTATTGTTGTGTAGTTTAGATCATAGTTATAGTCACGTTATTTATTCATTCATTCATTTCTTATTTGTTTGTTTATTTGTTTATTTATTTATGTATTTTGCATTTAACATTTTCTCTCTTGCTTTATCTTTGGTTCTGATAAAAATTTGCTTTTTAATATTTTTTTTTAATTTTATCATATAAGTCTATAAAACATCTAGGGGTCTACAGATCTCTGTCTAATGATTTATATTTATATATATGTATATTATTAATAAATGTATTTATTAATAGACTGAGATATATCTAGATATGTGTATATTGGATGGATGGATGGATGGATGGATAGATAGATAGATAGATAGATAGATAGATAGATAGATAGATAGATAGATAGATAGATAGATAGATAGATAGATAGATAGACCAACCAATGGGCCGATAGATAGATAGATAGATAGATAGATAGATAGATAGATAGATAGATAGATAGATAGATAGACCAATGTGCTGATAGATAGATAGATAGATAGATAGATAGATAGATAGATAGATAGATAGATAGATAGATAGATAGATAGATAGATAGATAGATAGATAGATAGACCAATGTGCTGATAGATAGATAGATAGATAGATAGATAGATAGATAGATAGATAGATAGATAGATAGATAGATAGATAGATAGATAGATAGATAGATAGACGGACAAAGACCGACCAATATGGCCGATAGCCAGATAGATATGTGGAGAAGTGATTGATTGATTGATTGATTGATTGATGGGTGGATAGATAGATAGATAGATAGATAGATAGATAGATAGATAGATAGATAGATAGATAGATAGATAGATATGTGGAGAAGTGATTGATTAAATTATGGGTGGATGGATAGATGGATGGATAAATACATGGCAGTCTGTCCAGAGAGCCACAAGTGCACTTTGGTTTGGGATCAGAGAAGTTAGTGTTTGTTTGTTTGTTTGTTTGTTTGTTTGTTTGTTTGTTTGTTTGTTTGTTTTGCAAGAAAATGATGACACAACAGAGCAGAAGTGAGTCAGACAAGTAAAACAGTTTGTATTTGTGCTCTATTCTTCTCATGCTAAGAGAGCTGCACGCTGCAGGCTCCGTACAGAACCGCGTTTTTACACTCAGAATCGAACACACAGGTAAGAGCCAGGCTGCTCCCGGGGCCACGCCCAACACACACAAAGAAAAAACAGAAAGCAAAAGGTCTGGGTAAGCATTAAAAAAAATATTTACAACCAATATAATAGTGAGCAAAAACATTTACTGTCATATATGCAGCTACAGCAAAAGGCTGTCGAACAGCCTCTTAATCCTTCTGTACAGGTTTCAGATTCAGAAATGCAAAATGCTTCCCGTTTTAATCCTGCCGAGAAAAAGAAAAAAGGATCTAACGTGGCAGCTCGGAGGGGCGACGTCGCGTCACAAGGTCCGAAGATTTCAAGCCCCGTTTACAGAGACGTGAATTGTCTTTAAGAGAATCCGTTCCAGCTCAAATAAAAACATACAGATGACAAGGAGTCAAGGATTGTTTTTTTTTTTGTTTTGTTTTGTTTTTTTCCTGCAGAGTGTTAATGTTTTGGGGGAGGGGGGGATTGGACTGGGATCATCCAGACATCATCATCATCATCATCATCATCATCATCATTATCATCCTCACAGACCCTTCAGCCTACAAGCTCGATTTTGCAGTTCTCTTTTTTAATTAATTAGTCTTTATTCTCTCACACCCAAGGCAGAAAGCTACGAAAAACTCAAGACTTTTACAGTTACAGTGACAAAAAAATAAGAATAAAATGAAATCGAGACCCACCATTTAAATTGGACTGCAAAATGAAACCAGCCAACCAAAAAAAAAATAAAAAAAAAAAGTCAGTTAAAAAAACATTTTTTTCTTTCTTTTTTTTTTTTTTTGTGTAAAATGCCCAGGCATTCTCCAATATTACAAATACTGGTATACTTTTACAGTAAACAAGAAAAAAAAAGTAATATATATATTTATATATATATATTTATATTTTTATATTTATATATTTACTAAAACCCCGTCACCAAAAAAAAAAAAAAAAAAACAATATACACATAGCCACTGTGGCATTCAGAGAAATTTTATAAGCAAAAAAAAAAAAAATTAAAAAGAGAGAGGAAAAAAAAACAACAAAAAAATACTATTTTTGTTTAAAACACATACACAGAAATATCATTTTTACCCTTGTACTTGTTTCAATACTGTAAACGTATTTTAAGACAGAGTGCACTAAAGTTTTTTTTTTTTGTTGTTTGTTGTTTTTTTTTTTTTAAGTTTCTGTAGTTCCTGATGTTGGTCCAGTCTCTTCCTTTTCTAATTGTTGCAAAAAAAAAAAAAAAAAAAAAAAAGAGAGAGAGAGAGAGAGAGAGAGGAAAAAAAATGGGGGAGTGGGATGAAAATAAAAGTAAAAAAAAAAAATTTTTTTTTTTTTAAGGGTTTGCGTCATATCCTGAAGTGAAGAAATATACATATATATACGTGTATGGTGTGTGTGTGTGTTTGTGCTACATGTACATGTGCATACATATCTACAAACACACACACATCACACACACTATTGTGCTGTTTACTTACTCGTTATCGAGATTCTTTTTTCAAGAATTATTTCCGATCACCGATTCGTTCATTTTTTCAGAAGCAGATTAAATCTACAGACTTTTCATTCATTTATTTGTTTTATTTATTTATTTAGTTAGTTAGTTATTTATTTGCACCCCCCCCAAAAAAAGTTGCATTTTGTCTTTTGAGAGACAATAAATAGGAAGATCAGTATTCAGTATTCAAGGCACACTCATGTCAAATTGATACGGCAGTACAAAAACCGTCCAAATAAATTAATTTTACTTTTTTATAGTGCCTGTGTCATGAAAGCCAAGCCTTGCAACACGGGCACTTGAATCTCAGATGATCCCTTTCGCAAAACTTTAAAAATAAAAAAAAATAAAAAAATTAATTAATTTAAAAAAAATCCTTTTTCCGCATAATTTCTTGCTCAGAAGCCGTTTTCTCCGTGACGCCGTAAATGCACAAAACAAATCATAAAGTGCGGGGGAACGAACTGCAAAAGAGATGATTTTTTCTGATTTTTCTCTCTTCTTTTTTCCTTCTTCTTTTTTCTTTTCTTTTTTTTTTTTTTTTTTAAACCGTGATATCTCCTCGATTCTATAAATTGTCGGCCCTGCTGCGGTAAAATACGAATCGTGGTCGTGTTTTTAGGTGATGGGAACGATCGTCGAGAGAAAAGGGAAAAAAAAAAGAAAAAAAAAGAAAAAAAAAAAAAAAGAGTGGGAGGAGGGGGAAGGGAAGGGGAAATGTGGAGCTTTAAAAAACTTTCAGCTGCGCATTCTTTATGCGTGTTGCTACTTCAACTACACATCACAGGAAGTCCTGAATGAGAAGAGAGAAAGAAAAAGAAAGTCTTACTGTTTTCGCTTAAACAGATTCAAACATATATATTTTTTTCTGTTTATTCCGTGCATACGACTTTTTGTGTACGTAATTCATCTTTTACAGTACATTATGAATTGAATTCTCAAAATGATTGCAAATTGGTATATACATAAAAATGCACTTTGACACATCATTAATGAGTGTATGACTGAATCTTTCTGCTAATCCGGCTAAATCGGTTCAACATTTCGTCCTGAAAGTCTATCCATGTACATCAGATTATTAGAAGCAGAGGTGCTAGCTAAGATAAATAGTATTTCTCCTGCATAATCTTTCGATATCAACCCATATAAGACTGTATGGCTGTCTGTGGAATGGCAGTGTGGGTATAATTAGCCATAAATGTCTAAAAACGTGGCGCTAATCATAGCTAGTTAGGTAGTCATGTTGATAGTCGGAATTTGCTCTGTTTGTCCTGCTCAGGAAATGTCCGAGCAAACGACTCGAGAAAAGAAAAAGACCTATTGTAAGTAATCAAGGTTGTACACTTTTTAGCATCTGAGCAAGAACTAAAGCAAATTCTTGTTTTTTTTTTTTTCTTTTTTGCTTGATTGGTCTCGTCTGGATCGGTACTTAGTACCAGAACTACCTTCCCTCTCTGAGTTACGTAGAACCTGAGCTCCACGATCCTCCGGGTTTACTGTCACATCCGACATTCAGTGCTACATTTCCAATCATGGATGGATTGACGCGTCTGAAATCAGTTCACGCTACAAAGTCTAAGGATTGTTGTCCGCTTATATCCTAATATGACTAAAACAAACAAACAAAAACGATAGCTTTCTCAGTTCCGTTAAAAAGTCGCAGCTTGAACCCGGCTTCTCTTCAAGAAATTACATGTAGCTTAAATATACAATTTCATGAGCAGCGGCCTAAAGATCTCTCAAATTGTACTCTGTAATGGATAAAAATTAAATCTCAGGTTTTTGTTTTGTCTGGGTTTTAAAACAACAGCAAAAAATAAATCACAGCATTTGTATTTAAAAGTAAGACAATGAACAAAAAACGAAAGAAAAATGCACCTGCACATGCCAAAACATTACGAAATCCAATAAATACAGAAATTATTGCACAGTTAAAGGCTCCATTTAAACATCATCTAATTCGTCCATTGTTAGAATGACAGACTGAAAAAAAATGCCAAATTAGGCAGTTTAGACCCGCTCCAATTTCTCTTAGCTTCTGTCTTTTTTTTTATTATCCTCAGATGGCAGTTTCTTAGGCAAATCTAATTCAAATTATTGTTATTTGAAAAGGAAAACAGAGTATCCAGCTACCCTTTTTTTAATATATATATTCAAGGAATTGTGAGGCAAAATGGGAAATCTGGCTTAGCTTCTCTCAGCTTGTTCAATTTTGACCTCGTTCGTCATCAAATGTTCGCCATGCCACTTTTTCATGTGTTTCTCTAGCGTGCTGTAGACGCTAAATGGCATTTGGCAAATGTCACAGCGGTACACTTCCTTACCGAGCTGCCCGTGCGTCTTCATGTGGCGAGTGAGCTTGCTGCTCTGCGCACAGGCGTAGTTGCACAGCTCGCACTTGTAGGGCCTTTCGCCCGTGTGGCTGCGTCGATGCACCGTCAGGTTGCTGCAGTTCTTGAAAACCTTGCCACAGAACTCGCACGTGTCGCTGCGCCGGCTCTCTTTGGAGCTAGGACGTCCTGGTCCCTGGCCTCCAGACAGATGAGGCGTGCTACCACCGCTGGCAGTGCCACTGCGTCCAGAAAGGCCCCCATCCAACAGGTCCCCAGGAGGAGTGGAGAACCGCAGGCTGCCGTTTTCCGACGAGTGCTCGGACGAGGTGGCGAAAGGTGATTGTCTGGAATCGGTGAAGCCGAGGAAGGGGTCTTTGATGAAGTGCCGTGATGCTGCATAACCAACCAGCCATTGGGAGTATACGTTCTCTGAGGGGATTAGAGATGCTGGGGGCATGTCCAAGTCTTTCTCTATTTTGATCCTTTTAGAGGTGTTGGAGAGGCTGGGACTGGTGATAGGGGTGGGCTTGCGGGGGAACAGGCCTGAGAAAGAATCACCTGAGCCACAGTTCCTGCCGTTTATGGTGGCCCGCTCCACGTGATCCATTTCCTCTACCACAGAGTCCTCATCGCCTGTGTCTCTGTGTCCATCAGAGCCCCTCTTTGAGAAGGGAAGCCTTTTACGATTGTCAACGATCAAGTTATTGTACTGCTGAATAGAGTTCAGCCCCACATTGTCTACCATTTTCCCCAAGGAGAGGCTCTTCTCATCATTTGGGGGTTTGGAGCCATTCTCCCTGTTACGGCTTAACTCAGAGTCCATGCTGAAGTTTGACTCTGGCCTACTCTCGTTCTCCAGTTCCTCCTCTTCTTCTTCCTCCTCCTCTTCTTCATTGTCTGGCCCCAGTCCCTCGCCTTGGAAGTCACCATCCCTGTTTTTCATGGGATCGCCTGTGACATCGCTAGTGCCTGGTTCAGGTGAACTGGTGGTAGAAAGGCCATCATCTGAGCGACCCGTCACTGAGCTGGGTTTGTGCATGTGGGTCTTCATGTGGCGCTTCAGCTTGCTGGCCTGGGAGCAGGCGTGATCACACAGCTGGCACTTGTAGGGCTTCTCCCCTGTGTGGCTTCGCCGGTGCACTATCAGGTTGCTCTGGAACTTGAAGGTCTTCCCACAGAATTCGCAGGATTTGCTCTTGTCCTGTGTCTGAGGTGGCGTGGTGCTGTTTGGGGGCATTGGCGGAAGTGGAGGGGTGCTGAGGAAGGGTGACTTGCGGTTAGGCTGGAAGGGATTAGGATTGAGCAGGCGGTGCATAGGGTTGGCACGACTGGGTGAGAGCGGAGGGGTGGAGTTGTTGTTGCTCGCCAGCTCTCGCAGACGTCGCGAGAAATCCATGGACTGGGTCTCCATGGCCATGGGTGTCAAGCGCATCACTCTCTCGAAGGCACTGGGATGCTGGGAAATCAAGCCCATTTCCTCGGCGCTAAGGCGTTCCAGGCGATGGGGATCTAGGTGGTGACGTGGAGGGGGACTAACAAAAGGGGGGGTGTTTGGGAGACGGTTCTCGACAAAGCCCGGGGTGGGTTCTCGGAGCAGCGGCCCGGTCATACGGAGCAGATGGAAGGGGTTGTTTTCCCCTAAGAAGTTGGTCAGAGGGGACTGGGGTATGGACTCAGCTCCAATGGGAGGAGGAAGAGTGATCCGTGGCGTGAGCGAGGTGTTGGAGCCATTGTGCTCCAGGTAGATGCGCATCCCATGAGTGTTCTGGGCATGCTGCAGGAGGAACCAGGCGCTGGGGAAGTGTTGCTTGCATGTCGTGCACACGTAGCTGGAAGGTTCATCTCTACCTGCAAGCGAGAAGAAGAAAAGAGAACGAGACACTCTTAGTCATTTGTGTTGAAAATAAAGAAACATTTAACAACGCTGTTAAAAACTGTGGGAAATTCTGTGTGTGCTAGCGTGACTTTCAAATGAAGCGAGCTGTCCCAGAGCAAAGCGATGGGATGGTTCAAAGAACAAGCTTCGCTCTGGGGCATTTGACATGCTTCAAAATTTGCCTCACACCCTGGGCAATAGGCACGGTCTCACTCATCACACTGCCCTGTGAAGAGCACTGAACATACTTGACAAGCTCATGACAAGAGCATTTCCATACTCGGGCTCTGATGGGTTAGCACTGTGGGAACATGACATCTCCTATAGCAACTCGCCTTTAATCTTCCCCCTCGCAAATGACGGAATTATTAGTGCCGCACTTTCTACACTCGGAAACCCCTCGGAGCATCGAAGCCATCCTAGGATGCCAAAGTAATATGGCACTAAATTGCAGAAGAACAACTTAAACTGTGATTTAAGGGACTCTTATCACTATCAAACAAATAAACTTGTCCCCTCTAGGAGACAAATAAAAAAGACAAAAAAAATGGGTCCATCAAGATAAATGGTTTCTAATAAAGAAGGGAAAATACTTGCTGAGATTTAAGAGGCTGTAAGGAGTGGGGGGATTCTTGCTAAGTTTGTTATTCTGTGTCAAGGTTTTTGGCATTTAAAGTAGCTTAAGGCTATTATTTGCTCTTCCATTAAGAATTTCCGAGATGTTATTTTTTCTATTATTGCTTACCCTGAAAAGCCGTCCACCCTTTTAATAACGCCGCATTAGCAGAACTTTTTAACCAAACACGCTGTTCTCTCGAGTACAAAATATTGCTCGGAAACAATTCCTCAGCATGGTGTGGAATGGCATATTAACCAGCAAATTGACCTCATGCTCTTCCTTCTAGCGTTTTAAAAGCAATTATTTGTTAAAATTAAAAAAAAAAAAAAAAAAAAAGGTCACAGTGTTTTGATGTGTTTATGCAAAACGGTTACATTGCAGTAGGGTAGGAAAGAAATCCTGATCAGATCTTTAATTTGTGTGTGTGTGTGTGTGTGTGTGTGTGTGTGTGAGAGAGAGAGAGAGATAGAGAGAAAGAGAGACAGAGAGCGCCATGTTAGCAGGAGCACTACTAGCGCCCTTCTGTACCTTTAACTACACATGACTAATTGATGAAGGTGCAGGACGTGTGCATAGGTCCACCAATGCAAAGGGGACTCGTTACGGCGGCAGCACAAACACGGCCTCTATAGTGAGCATACAGTGAAAAAAGATGCTAAACAGTCAGGCTCGCTCCTGAGGGACTGATAAGGAAAAAAAAGATACACAGAGTTGAAATGGTAATTGTGTGCCCGGAAACGAGTTCCATTTATTTACGGAATGAAAGCTTGGTGTTGTGACCTAATGCGCCAATTTAATACATGCAGGAAAACATATGCTGCTGTAATTGTTCGGGTGTTTGATTCCGTGTGCGTATTTATGAGTGTTTTCCTTGAATGCACCACTGTGTGTGTGTGTGTGTTTTGTGTGAGAGAGAGGGAAGTGTGTGTGCAGGGGTGTATGTGTGTGTGTGAGGGAAGTGTGTGTGATGGAAGTGTCTGTAAGGGGTGTGTGTGTGTATGTGTGTGGGAGTGTGTGTGAGGAGGAGTGTATGTGTGTGTGAGGGGATTGTGTGTCTATGTTAGGGGACTGTGTGTGTGTGTGTGTGTGTTTGTGTGTGTGTGTGTGTGTGTGTGTGTGTTTTGTGTGAGAGAGAGGGAAGTGTGTGTGGAGGGGTGTATGTGTGTGTGAGAGGGAAGTGTGTGTGTGATGGAAGTGTGTGTAAGGGGTGTGTGTGTGTGTGGGAGTGTGTGTGAGGAGGAGTGTATGTGTGTGTGAGGACAGTGTGTGTGTGAGGGGATTGTGTGTGTGTGTGAGCGGACTGTGTGTGTGTGTGTTTGTGTGTGTGTGTGAGGGCAGTGTGTGTGTGTGCGCACACACACACACACATCAGAACAATAGGTCCGGCTGAGAGGAGTAAGCACAGAGACACAGTGCTGTTTGACTCTGATCCATTGTGTAGGATCAGAAGGAGCAGGTTGTCTGAATGGTCCGTCTCTGTCCCCTCACGTTCCTCTACACACGGCTCAGAAGCAGCGTGAAGAAACCTGGCACTACACTACAGTACAGGTTAACGACCCTGACACTGTACTCATCAATTAAACAAGAATAAAAATGTTTAAAATAATTAGGTTTTATACATCACACAATGATGCACAAGAGTGTGATAAACAACCAGTAAAAGAAATGATAAAAAAAATAAAAATAAATATCTCACTGAAATTCTCAAGTCTATCATTTCAAACCATTCTCCTGAACTGTAATCTATCATCATCGTCATCATCGTCATCATCATCATCTCTATCCTCCACCGATGAGATAAAAACGAAGCACCAAAGTTGTGTTTTCTTTCCCCGCTCATTATGCGCCCGATTTGTGTTAAGGAGAGCGAAGAGCACAGCTGTTCGCCTCTGCGGTGTGTCCTGTCCTCTACAGAGTTCGACTTAATTACAGTGGACGGAGCATACGCTTACACACAAAGGCCATCGTTTCTTTTTCTTTTTTTTTCTTTTTTTCTCCCCTCTCCTCCTCCTCCTCCTCTTCGTCACACACAAACACTTGAAAATTCACACACTATTCAGCTATTTCGCCTTCTTGTTGTTTTATGGCTGAGGCTTTCACAAGATAATGCTCCATGTAAAGGAGACCTGGACGTCTTGGGGGAAGGAAAAAAAAAAACCTGCTGTGTGTGTGTGTGTGTGTGTGTGTGTGTGTGTCTGTGTGTGTGTGTTGTATTTTCACTAAAGCACTTCAGACAACTAGTTCAACTTCTTTCAGACCAAACAGAAGTCATCAGGGAGCCGAATGTTCATTTCTGCCCCACAATTAAGACGAATCAGCGGCCGCTGCCCGAGCTGGTAGTTTTGTGGCCGTGAGTTTATTGAGGAGCGTTCGGCGTCTGCCCTCCCGGGGGGGAATCGCAGTCCGACGCAGATGGCAAATAAAGTATGCAGCCTGAGGCGAGAGCACATTATGCTAATTCTAATGTCAGCTGTACTTTAATATACAGCTCTATTTAATCACCCCATTATTTCACATTTCCATATGAAAAAAAGAAAAGGGGATAGAGGGAAAAACCTGCACCGCATCCCGAACACCGTATCGTCTCTTTCTCTCCTCACGCTCTTTGTGTCAGTACGGGGCACTGTCGTGTTTTTTTTTACACACACACACACACACACATGCATAAACATGCAAACACATGCAGGAACAAATGCACCGACAAGCATATATTTATTTCTATTTATTTATATATATATATATATATATATATATATATATATAAATATATTTCATCTGCATGTTATACGTTTCTACATAACAGACAGATTCAGTACCAACTCTCCAGTATATCGATTCATAACCTCAACCATCTTTATTTCTATAATGTGACCGAGCACCATGCATGTCCTCATGAGTGTTATTTGGGCGCGGATTTCTTTCCTTTTTTTTTTTTTATTTTATTTTATTATTTTTTTTTCATTTCTAATTCGTTCTCCTAGAGATTGACAGAAACCTACTAAGGCTCCATTTGCACATTTCTCACAAATTAACTCATTTAGCAGGCTGTTCAAATTCCCTCCTGCCTTTTATATATATATATATATATATATATATATATATATATATATATATATATATATATATATAACAATAATAATATACTAAAAGCAAATAAATCCAAAAAAAAAAAAAAAAAAGTCTTGGTGCACTGTTTAATGTCTTAATAATTTTAGAGTTTAAAAAACATTAGAATAACAACAACAACAGCAACAACAACAACAACAATAATAATAATAATAATAATAATAATAATAATAATAATAATAATAATAATAATAATAATAATAATAATAATTAAACCCTGAAATTGTTATCACGTCCAAATCCGATGTCAGATTCAGGAGAAAGCTCGTGAGGAAGGTGTTCTCGTTTTCAGTCATTTGGCAGATTGGTGTATATTGTAATAGTAAGCCGATAGTTTTGGAGAGAATATGAAAGAATAGGACGGAATTGTAACGCGAGGACAAAAGAGGAGAAATCTCCTGGAATTTCCGATTTCCACACAATGAAGCCTGCTTCGATACTGAATAAAGAGGGGGAGGGAAAAGGGGATATAGCATCCTTTAATGAGGTGCTCATTGGCTGACATTGGTTTTTACTACGGGGACTTCATTTAGGCTGTCATTAAGCTATTATCTAGCGTAAAGAATTTCTCCGTGCTGTAAGTAGCGTGTTGGGTCTGGAAGCCTTTTCTCTCTCTATTAGTGGAAGCGTGCCGCGCTGGCCTGGACTGCTGCCTGTGTTTTGTTTGGCTGTGGTTCACACACGGCTTTGGCAAGAGCCTCGTTGGACGGCTTACAGAGGAAAGAGGGAAAAGCGAGCACAGGAGAGAGAGAGAGAGAGAGAGAGAGAGAGAGAGAGAGAGAGAGAGAGAGAGGATCTCACAGTAGCTCGTTGGACCTATAAGGCAGCCGAGCTTCCTGCTTTTGGCATTTACACTTATGGCATCCAAATTTCCAACAGAAACTCCTGTACAGTAAAAACAGATCCATGCCTCTGAGTGAGCAAGTGCTTCATCACGCTTTGCTTTCATCCCCTGCTATTTCACCACGTTTAATAAAACTAAAATAATAATAATAATAATATGATCACCGGGCATCGAGAAAACTTGTTAATGTCACTGTGGTTAAAGATCATTGGTGAAAAATGAATCTAGTAAATATGTTGTATTTTATAGATTAGATGGAGGTTAAAGATTATTAACATTATACTGTGTTCCTTTTTATCAAGGCAGAAATCAAGAGATTGAATTCTGCTTTATCAGAAATAACAGAAATGAAATGAAAAAATGATTATTTTATTCAGGAGGGGAAAAGTTTAGGAAAGAGTTGCAGCTCGTAAAGAAAATGGTTTACGTGATGATTTGTGTTCACGGGCAAAAAGAATCTAAAGAATCATGTAGAAATGAATGAGTCGTGTCTAAAGAATCGTGTAGAAATGAATGAGTCTTGTCTAAAGAATCATGTAGAAATGAATGAGTCGTGTCTAAAAATCATGTAGAAATGAATGAGTCGTGTCTAAAGAATCGTGTAGAAATGAATGAGTCGTGTCTTAAGAATCGTGTAGAAATGAATGAGTCGTGTCTAAAGAATCGTGTAGAAATGAATGAGTCGTGTCTAAAGAATCATCTAGAAATAAATGAGTCGTGTCTATAGAATCATGTAGAAATGAATGAGTTGTGTCTAAAGAATCATGTAGAAATGAATGAGTCGTGTCTGAAGGATCATGTAGAAATGAATGAGTCGTGTCTAAAGAATCGTGTAGAAATGAATGAGTCGTGTCTAAAGAATCATCTAGAAATAAATGAGTCGTGTCTATAGAATCATGTAGAAATGAATGAGTCGTGTATAAAGAATCGTGTAGAAATTAAAGAGTCGTGTCTAAAGAATCATGTAGAAATGAATGAGTCGTGTCTAAAGAATCATGTAGAAATGAATGAGTCGTGTCTAAAGAATCATGTAGAAATGAATGTATGAGAAATTAAGTCAATTGTGTGGATAAAATAATGTGAAATTCACCTGAATCATGTGATTATTTCTATGTGAATCCTGTGTGAATTTCTGTAAGACTACTGTATATATCGTCATGCAGAATGAGCTCTCTCTCTTTCTCTCTCTCTCTCTCTCTCTTTCTCTCTCTCTCTCTCTCTCTGGCTGTTTTGTATTGATTAAGTGCAGTCTGACCCTTAATGATCATTTACTACGGCTCCTCACCACGAGCCTCTGGATGACTATAGAGCAGAATGATTATTTGTGTGAACACTGCGCTTGGAAATGATGTTACAGATGTGCAGAAAGACGCATGTCCTGTTAATTAGGCTCAAGCTGCTGTTGTGTGTGTGTGTGTGTGTGTGTGTGTGTGTGTGTGTGTGTGTGTAGCCCAGATCTCTGAAACTTTTAAGAGTCTTCTATGAGACAAAACTCACTCTCTCGCTCTCTCTCAAAAAAAAAAAATAAATCAAAAGCCTTGTTGTGTACGCACATTGTACATGCGTAGCAGATTGTCTTCGCCTTTACAGCATGCATCATCGTTTATTCCTAGCCGTCTCATTTTGTTTCCAGATAAACACCCGAACACTTAATTGCCGTTCTTCCGAGAAGTAAAAACGAAAAACGCAGGTAATAACCCGAGTTGATGTTGCGACTGCAGGGTTTCCGCGCTCGCCACTTCACTTCACTCGACCGCTCTCGTACTGTAAGAGAAGAGGTGGGCGGTGAGCGTCGTGCCGCACGGCATTGTGGGTGCTCCCCTGCTGTTCCTCCCCGGAGTACTGTGATGTGCACTCTTCAAAAGGGCTCATGTCACCGTCGCTGCCTCATTTAAAGTCAGACTCCCCTGAATTTGCATCTCACAGCGTCTTACAGGACGTGCCATATGTCGTCCAAAAAAAAAAAAAAAAAAAAAAAGACAATGCTCACAAATAAACTGCCGGCGTTTCCCATCCCCCATACGTGCTTTAAAAAACAAAACAAAACAAAAAAAACAATGACCGAGTCTGGAAGACAAAGCTGTTTAAAAAAAATTGTGCATTTCAAACTTCAGGATCCTCAGCATTCAGTCAGGCCTCATGCAAAGGGACGTCACAGCTCACGGCCTGGTCACAAAGTGCAATAAAAACGAATAAAAAAATGCTCATTACCCAATGATTTCGGTTTCTCTATGATTCAATTTGCGGTAATTACAGCGGGCCGTGCTAATAAAATTCCGCCACAGAACGCGAAGGTCAACTACCAGTTAGGCGTGTTCATTTTCATCTCGGTGTATTCATCCTCGGCGCCTAATGGCCCAATTTTCTCCCCTCGCTCTTCAATAAATATTGCTGGAATTACAGGTTAAATAGCTAAATTAAATCACGGCTATTATGCTAGGCTGTACGGCTCGGTGAGAGAAACAGGCTTAGTACTCCGTGGACAATTACAGGGGAAGTGCCGATCGCCAGACAGTTTAGGAATAACGTCAGAGACATCAAATTTTGAGCGTTTGGTTTCTCCTGTGTTTAGAGAAGTCTAACCGGAGCACCATTACAGCACCAAAACATCCGAAGTACCAGGTCATCATTTCTATAGCAATGGCTAGATCCCAGGAACTCGTGTAGCATACTCCGTCGCTGTCGGGCGGAAACCTCGAATGTCCAAATTTGGTCAATTTCATATTTTTTCACATATCGATGCTATTGGTCAGTCCCCACGTGGGTCTGTTATTTTTACAAGTTATTAACCAATCTAAAATAGCTTGAGTGCAAATCTCATAACTCCATTGGACACTTCAACTGTCCACCTCTTCCTCACTCCGCGGGAGAGCTTCGCGGCATATTTCTCAAGAAGAGTCGCAACGAATCAACACGTCTTCTGTGGTAAATGTCTTCAAAACACTGGGCTCAAAGAAAAAAAAATCTTGACCCCCGCTAGTTCTGGTGCTCGTCTGAGGACAGGAATTTAGCGCAAGACAATCCACTGCAACGCGGACTAAACCCTGTGCACTGCAGATAAGGTACGGCGTTTTTTTAATTTCCTGAAAAATAACGGTTTTGGAGATACGAGGATTCCATCTGACAGCGACGAATACTTTAAGGAAGTTTAAGGAAGCAGTCTCCAAGGACTTTAAGATCGTCATGGTTGCTTGGTAACATGACAAGCTGCATTTTCCTCCTCATATTAAAGTACAAAGGAATCATAAAGAAATGCTACAGCGTTAAAACGGTTTAAACTGCCACGTCGTTCTGAATGAATTCACGTTCAACAAACCGCTGTGGTGCAAGAGGAATAAAACACTCCAGCTCTCTTCACAAAGAGGAAGTCTTCATTATTATCCTGGAGCGTTTTATTCCTTCCTTAACTAGCGTAAGAAGTTTCACGTATTTATATTCGAGACGTGTTCAAATAGCGGAGTCTATGTAGAGGTTTCTTTTAATTGCTGGGGATGAATTTAGTTCCTTGTGCTCTAATGACCAGGGCTGCTGATAACAGCTGTAAAAGGTGCAGGCTGCTGGAAGGCTGCAAGGTAATTCCCGTAATGACTGGCGAGCCCGGCAGCCGATAGACTACTGATTTGGCTCGTTCATTCATCCCTCGCTCTCTGAGTGGAGCACCGGCAAGTCTGTTTGTGGAGAGCGCCTCTCATTATCCTACTCCTCAGCCCTCGCCGCTTAATTAATATCTTAACCTTTTGAGTTATTTTTGGGGACTTGCGGCCTTTCATGTCAGCCGAAGCCAGAAAAAAGGGAAGGAATAGAAGGAGGAAAGAAAAAAAAAGACTGGTCACATGGGACGGCAAACTCGCACTTCAAAACTGGACATCCTGTTAACCAGGACTTATTCAGATAACCTTGGAATTTTCCCGAGCGTTAGAAGCTCTCGTCTTTAAGGCACCGCAGTTTTTTCTTTGAACCGCCTGCCGTTCGCGCACCGAGAGTCTTAAATTATTAAGGTCGAGATTGTATTCATTATATTTCACAGTCTGGGAAAACTAAGACGGCTTTCAAACACTCTGCTCCTCTTACTTCCAGTCATGATGATTGTTGGAGAACAAAAAAAAAAATGTAAATAAAATAAATATTAAGTGTTGGACAAGGATGTGATCGATAATCTGTAAATATATGAATATATTAAATAATCATTATAAAAACTAATGGGTTGATATGTGTGTGTGTGTGTGTGTGAGTGTGTGTGTGAGTGAGTGAGAGAGAGAGAGAGAGTAGACCTGGAGGAGAGAGGAAAGGAAAGACCTGGCCACTCTCTCATCACGCCTTCGATGCTCCATATTTGATGGAGTCAGTGTCACGACAAACTGATTTGCATTTAGAACAAAGATGACATGAGCCCTAGGCCTGCGGTGCCTCCCTGGCGTCCGCCCGGCTGGTGGAAAGTTTCCTGACATTTCTTGCATTATTAAGCCAGGGGCTTCATTACCATGTGTGTGATCTGGAAGTCTCTCAGGCCTCTAATTCCTCACCTTGAATTGCTAATGTCTTGTTTATGACTATCATAGCAAATCCAGAGCAACAATTACATGCAAATCAGTCTCGAGCCACATTGTGCCACCACGAACAAAGCTGATTCGTACACATGCCCGGTCTAATACACACACACACACACACACACACACACACACACGCATGCATGCATGCATACCAAGGCTGAGGAGAAAAAAAAAATATCCTTAGAGTTGAGAGAGAAAAAGCAGATTAACGTGAATGATTCTGTAGGGTAAAGTTTAGGGTTGAGGATCATCGCAATTGGTTTCCATTCATTTGGTGGTCATATAACATAAAAAGCTAGCGATAATAGCTAAAGGTAGCCGCTAACTGGCTGATTAGCGAAATATTTAAACATCGACTACAGATCAAATCTAAAGTCTTCTCCACTCCAATCGTTTAGAAACTCCTTAAATCGTTCTGGTCACAACGAGGACAAATCTTAAGTCTTAAATCTTAACACGCGATCCGCTGGTCACAGATTCGAACCCGATTTCCTGTTGTTCCACAGAAAAAGGAGTTTTGAGCAGCACTTAAAGACGACCCGGTGTCTAACACACGTCATTTTGGGGTTTCTTTTGTTTTGTTTTGTTTTTCTCCGCTACCTGAAATGGTTCAGCATGACAGTCTGCGACAGAGATTCACTCGGTAGTCTGTAGGCGGATCCGTAGGGACTCTCGGCGGCGGCGCAGAGAATCATGGGTGATTTACTAAGTGTAAATGAGGCGACGGAATCTGGAAGCAGCTGTTTTTACAGCCTGTTAGACACACTAGCGCAAACTTGGAGTGGACAGCACACAGCTATTTCCCACACACAACATCTGTTTTACATTCTCCTTCCTCCAACTGGCCAAATCCCTCGACTAGATCCCCGACTGGACATATTCACTCCAGGGAAGAGCAACACACACACACACACACACACACTCTCTCTCTCTCTCTCTCTCTGCTGCCTAGACAGTGTCCTGACCTCCATAACCACACACACACACACACACACACACACACACACCAATAGCCAGTTATCTACACTGACACTTGTGATTTGCTGTCTTTTTTCTTCTTCTCCTTCTTCTTCTTTTTTTTTCACCACAAGACTCGCTTTTCAGCTATAATATTTTTATGACCTCATTTTGTAAGATCAGACCGTTTAAATTTACAGCAGTATATAATTTTTATTCAATACACAGTAACATAATGATGCCGTTTGTTACAATTTATTGGTGTTTTGCACTCATTCAAGTCAATCCACACCCTCACCACGTCTGCTCTCTCTCTCACTCTCTCTCTTTCTCTTTCTCTCTCTCTCTCTCTCTCTCTCTCTCTCTCTCTCTCTCTCCAGTCAAAGTGCCGGACCACGAGCGCTGACATTTATGATCGTCCGTATTAAAGCTGACAAAGACGATTCCTGTATCTTCTCTGTTTTCCCCCTGTCTGTTTTTTTTCTCCTTTCTTTTGAGCTTGCTTGGTCTCCTCACGTGAGATTAGAAGAGGCAGGGATTAAGCGGGAGGTGGAAAAGGTGGTGTGTGGGGATGAGGGGCGGCTTTTTTTTTTTTTTTTTTAACTAACACTGAGCAGCTTAGTGAAATCAGAATGACTTAAATTCATTACACTCCTGCCTGGTGACAGGAAAGTGGCAGAGCCGAGAGAGGAATTAAACACCTAGACGTGCAGACGTGATCTGCTGGGTCACTTGGTTGACCTCCGTGTACTTATAAACTTCTCAAGCCTGAACTGAAAAATGTTAATTTCACTGTTTTTTCCCTCTCATGCCTACTCAAGCTTATAAGCCACGCCCACTCGGCACAATTACGTCATACCTGAAAAGCACGATTCCTGATATACGTCAGAAATTTCAACAAAACAAAATAAAATAAAATCCGTAGCTAAACAAAAATGTTTTTGTCATGAAATTAGCATCTGAGTTCGAAAAACCATCCAAAAACTATTTTAGCATACAAATGTTGCGCTATTCACCTGTAGTGTCTCAGCTTAAATCAATCGTGTGTGTGTGAGTGTGTGTGTGTGTGTGTGTGTGTGTTTGGGGGGGCTGGTACAAAGTGACGCCTTTCAGCAAACTTTATGGATGTTTTAAGGGTCACCGGTTTGTACTGGAGGCCAATGTTAAAAAATAAAAACAGGTCTGTTTCATGTTAACAAATTAAACAGATTAGATGTGAAAGTGCCAGGCAAGACTTAGAGTCTGAGTCTGGTCGGACTGGTCAGAAACAGGAAGTGGACTTACCATGAATTTGGGGTCTGATCCTGACCATACACACACCTACACTTACACACAAAGAGACTACATCACCTGCAGGTCTCTACCTGCCCCACGACTATGAGCTAAAAACAACGCACTCATTAAAATGTGGCTTTATGTTCCTGTCCATTTTATAGTCCTGTTCCCTACGTTCTGAGGAAATACACCGACAAGCTCGCTGCACGGGAAGAAAGCCGAAACGGCGTCTAATTCAGGGGTAAACACAAACCAGCTCGGCTTCCGTAGGTAGATCCTCAGTCGGAGTTTAACCAATCATATTAATTTATGTAAATGATGTAGCTGAAGGAAGCTAATCAGACCAGAGATTATCTACAGGGCTGAAGACATTACCTCTGACAGGGGAGGCTTTTTCATTTCGGTCTTATTAGCAAATTTTTATGACACTAGTCAACCATGAAAAAAGATGAATAGACAAAGAAGAACGCATTTCAGAATGGATGCAGCTCATGTGGTCAGGGTCATGAGACACTAGAAAATGTGGTGAAGTAACGTGAAGCGCAAGTACGAGACGTAGGGCCTTTTTACACCTGGTCACTTCACGTGTTTTCTCTGATCCGATAGCTATCTGATTTGTTAAAACTGTTCCATTTACATTAGGCCACATAAACGCGTCTCGGCGAATCGTATATCGATCCGATCTTTCTACTCCCGCCCAAAATGCTAATATATTTTACCTCATTTACGTTTCTGGCACGATGCACGACTGTGAGACTCACTTGCGAGTGACGTACTTCCGTTTGAGAGGAGTATAGCGCTGACGTAAGTGGCTTGAACAACCACATTCATTTACACCTGTCCAGTTTCATCTGAAATGCGTCCCAGACCACCTCCTGAAGGGGTTTGTATCATCGGATTTATATCCGTCTTGAAAACGTTTCGGAGGGCATTTAGACCTGGTCTTTTTACCATCAGATAGCTATCGGATCACAGAAAACACATGAAGTGACCAGGTGTAAAAAGCCCCTAAGATATTGTAAAGTGTCTTCTTGGTAACTATGCAAACTAATCATTTATGCTTAAGAATCGAAAGGTGAGTGTTGTTAGTGTTTGTTTCTTAAGCAAGGAATTTTGTGTAACTGTGAGTGAGATGTATTTGAAAACTGGGCTAAAGGTCTCATTGGTGTCAAAGGTGTCACCAGTGGAGCTAGTGGTGTTGATGATTTGCTGCTATACCATGCCATGATGTCATGTTTTGATTTAAATAAGAACTCTGGTGAACAGGAACGAACAGATTTTTGGACAGACCACCACACCACACCCCCAACATCCTTCAGCACAACAGTCCAAAGTAGACCAGGCCAAGTGGGAGCGTCGGCACAGCATATACACACCTCAAGTCTCTCCTCCCCTTCCTGGCTCGGCTCTGTCGCTCTGATGTAACAAAGCTGTGCTCTGTTGACCAAACAGAACTGGCAACATGGGAGCTCATGATAAAACCTGTAGCATCTAGCAATAAAAACAAGGGCTTGGCTATTTTTTCATTTTGTTTCAAAATAACATGAATTTTGCTTTCAAGTTCCCAGGTAGACTCTTTGGTCTGTAATTGCAATATGATGTAGCTAGCTGTCGGAGCGAGCACTAACCTGAAATCGCCCACCTCTCTTTGCACTCTGATTGCTTTCCTCTGTGCAGTTCGAGGTAAAGCGGCTCCTGCTTCGGAGTAAAAAGAAAAAATGAGGTTCTCAGTCGAGGCTGGGCAACCTTATTTACCCAGCAGTCAGCTGAAAGTCTCGCCGGTTTTCAGGAGACATAAAAGAGAGCGAGAGCACAAGTGAGATACAGGTTTATATACAGGACAGAATAAAGAAAAGAGTCCAGTCATCCTATAAATCTGCAGACGTCTCGTTCAGTCTCCGGGTGGTATTATTACCGCTGAAGCACTCTTCATTACTATCAAACAGAGGACAGAGAAAAAAAGAGGGCCTGGAGAAAACACGGCACAGAACAAGAGCCAGCTCCACCAGCAGGCCTCGATGTTTGTCATCTTATTGGCGCCTGTCCCTCTGAATTGATCCCAAGGACTTAAGGGAGGGGAAAGTGTCAGCGTGTGTGTGTGTGGGGCTTGTGTAAGTGTGTATGGGACGATTCTAGGTCCGTGCATTCTGGCCCTGGTTTGTGTGTTTATACTGTGGAGACAGAGTGAGCCATGCGGGCTGTGGCCTGGAAGAGCAGATCCAGACCAGATGAGGGTTAAAGCGAGGAACCAGAGACTCTGGGATGGGGAAGGGGGGCACCTCTGCTCCAAACTGCCCTTATAAGGCTCTGATTGCACGCAAGCCACGTCTGAGACGAGGGACAGCTGAGGCTGCTGGACCACGAACTACACGAAGTACACAGACTTAACCCACAAAAAAAAAAACAAGTGAGGTGTTTCCCATCATCAACCATGCCAGAGTGTGAAAGGCCCTTATTTAACAGGCACCTGTAAAATGAAATCAGGCGTACAAAACGCTAATAACGCTGCCAGCCTCCGTGCCCGGGCCGGAAATATAATTACATATGACAATTGCAAAATCACTTCATTCTTCTTTGAATTCTAGTCCTAAATACGTTTTAGACAAAAAACAAGTGCCTAGCCTGTGATCTTGAAGAGCAAAGAAAAAAAAAACGTCCAGCAAACTAGACAAAACATCGTGGGGGGTGATGTAGCTGTAATTAGCAAACAACGCAAGGAGGATTTTTATGCAGACATATTGTCGGAAAAAAGGCGCAGGGGTCAAGCCTACCTGATAGAATCATCTCTGCCTGGTTACTATTCTGCTAGACAGAATAATAACTGCAATCGCAGCTCGCCGTCTCTATAAACAAAGCCCTCTATTTGTCAGGATAAAGAAAACATTTCTTCACGGGGTGATTATGACGGAAGGCTTAAGCTAACCTTCGGTGGCATCGACGTTAACGTGACGGGGGCGATGATCAAACAATGCTCACGAAAACGATCTCTGCAGAGTATACGACTTCGGCCATTTTCTCTCAGGCAATCAAAAGGAACGATTTCATAAGCGATAAAGAAGATTACAAGAGCGTGCCGCTCTACTTCTGTTTAATTCTCAGGCAAAGGGGGGGGAAAATGGGCAGGGGGGGGGAAATGGGCGGGGGGGGGGGGAAGCTTGAACACAAAAAAAAAAAAAAAAAAAAAGTGCAGCAGAAAGCAGCGCTGGAAAAAGCATGTCAGAAGCTGTAAACGGAGGAGAGGGTGGTGGTGGTAGTGGGGGGTATGGCATTCACACAGTACGCCTGTCTCCAGTCTAACTGAAACCAGGCTCTCTTCTATAACCAGTCCAATCTGTTTTCATTTGCAAAAAACAGAGCTCTTCTACCAGCACCCCTCCTCCTTCTTCTCCTCCTCCTTGTTCTCCACTCCAAACCTCTATAGTCATGAGCCTAAAAACTCCACTTCGCCTGCTTTGTCTGCTACAGGGAAGCCGACGAATCAGCAAGACTTTTACACTCGGCGTAAACCGGTTATGGAGAGAACTATAATAATAACGTGGAAAGATGACGGAGCGACGCTCGTTCGAATTGACTCAACTCACTTAGTGATGGTTTTAGCAGAGCAGCTAAAAGTTATGGTCCCCTGCATTATGCTGCACTTTTTTTTTTTTGCTTTTATTTGATGCACAGGTGAAATTGATGGTGAAATGTTAAATACTGTGTGGCATTAGCAAATTAAAGGGTTTAAATTTAGTGTGCGCTCTCTCTCTCTCTCTCTCTCTCTCTCTCTCTCTCTCTCTCTCAAGGCATCGGGCATCAAGACAATGCAAAAGAACTAGAGAAACCTTACTGTCAAGAGACAGAAGTGTTTCCTGGCATTGCCTCACTGCAGAACGGACTTCACAAAATTGCATAAGCTATTCATCTCGTTCGAGTTGGTTTACATCAGCGAGTGGACGCGGCGATGCACTAGGGAGTTAAAAAGGCCTCTCTCCGTCTGATAGCCCTGCCTCTGAGCTATGGCAGTCTGCTCGAGCTTGGCAGAGCACACCGAGCATCCAAGAAGAACGTGACAAAAAGGACATTGTTTAAAGTGATTCACTTTTTTTTTTTTTTTTTTTTTTAAAAAAAAATGCATCAACCGGAAATTAAACAGCAATCCAGACGGGTACAGACCGTCCCCCTCCTATCCGTCTCAAGGGTACGCTTGCATAAGTGTTGTCCATCACCCCCCAAGGTTGGTTATCGCTCCAAGCCAAGGCCTGTTCAAGCTTCAGATGAGTTACTCTGAGGACTTTGTACAGACTGGAGGTCCTGGATGGAAGCAATGAGGGTCTGGGTGAGCGAATTAATTACACATGCATTTTTGGATGGAGTATACCATAATGAGCCCCAGCTGCACCAGGCATCCAACTCCCTTTAAATGTAACTATAAAAAGCTGGGCATTCAACATCCCCTTCACAAAGAGAAGTGGGCACCATAAAAGGTCCCTGTGATGTGTGCTCAGAAACATGGCACAGGAGACATGCCAGCAAAGAGGCAAGGAGATTTTTTTTTTTTTTTTTTTTAGGCAGGAAGAGATTGTATTGTGACTTCCCGCTATCGCTGTGTTCAAAGGATTCTATTAGAACAACGTCTGAATAAGTCAACGATTTCAGAGAGAACCTATCTACGCGGTATCGTATAACCCACACGTTACCGATCCTAGCTCTGGAGAACCTTGCACATTTTAGTGCTTTCTGTGCTCTAACACGCCCACTGCAACTCTGGAAGGACCGTTAATTAGCCGAGGAGGCTAATCGGATGTCTCAGGAGCAGGAAAAACTTTAAAATGTGCAGGACAGGGGGTAGTCTGGGAGTCTGTGTTAAAGCCTATGGAATCCATGGCTTCTCAGTATGGTGTAACTCATGAAAAATGTGTATTTTTTTCTGGTACAACTCTTTGTCTGATGGTAATGCTTGCTAGCTAAACCTTTACTCTAATCATTAGCCACCTTAGATTTCCATATACCCCAGTGGCTTAGCAAACCATTTGGGTCCAACCAAAACTTGCTCTTGTTACCAAGTTAGCATCTTATCACTGGAGAGCAGTATATGAGAGGCTTTTTTCTTATTCTAATAAGATCTGTTTCCATTATGTTTTTTTATGATATTATGATACGGACTGTGAGAAAGTAGTGCAGAAAGTAAATCCCACCATCCCTCAACCACTAACTCTTGATTTCTCCGAAAGCCTTCATATTCATTTCACACCTCTGGCGTTAACAAAGTTGATTGGTATCACTGTCATCCGATGACGTAGCTCGCGTTGCTCCTCTCCGTTGCTGTGCCACTGATTAGCTTTAATGACGCTCATTTGGCCCTGGGTATCTTACCTGATTTCTGGGCTCATGAGAGGGATGCTGTGTTCAGATAACTGGCTGAATTAGAAAGAGACAAGAAAGACTGAGAGATGGAGAGACTGAGAGATGGCTCTGAAGCTCCAAATTAGACTTGGGTGATGAATCAGCCTCCATTTCTCATGCTAGCTCTCACTTTCAAGATTAGGCAGATGGCCAAAGCTGTGCCAGGGGCGAAAGACCAAACGGTGTCCTTTTCAAAATAAAACAACTCCAGCGACTGTAGATGGAGCGCGAGACCTAGCCAAAACCCTGCAGACCTTGCAGAAAGAAAATCACATATTTAACATCTGTAAATGATAGAAAAACAAATACAGCGGCTTAAGAGCACGCATGGCCTAATCCAGCACTCGCTAATGTCCTAATGCCACTGTGGCTTGAAATGAAAACGAACGAAAGGTTAGATGGAAAGCAGGAGGAACCAAAGAGTCAGTGCCAGCTCCATTAATATCTCAGACACCCAGTCAGTCCTCTTCGTTCAGCCAATTTTCTTGGATTAAGTAAGCGACAGGTTTCTATGGTGGCTTTGAGAGCTCCAAATAATGATTTATTGTTTTAGTCTCTGATCAGAGGGATGTCTGTTGAGGCACCGTGGCTCCTTTTGGCTGTAATCCAGCATTGTTTACAGCTAAAAAGCCCTCTAGCTATCAAACAAATTAGCTTGCCGGTGGTCCGTCCAACAGGTTGCAACAAAGGACCGTTTTTGTTGTGATGCGCAACTGATTTCTTATGTAATAGCCGAAATCTAACTTGATTGATTTTTAGACACTAAAAATCCTCAAGTGGTTTTCTGCACAGCCTCATCGCACAGATCAATAGCTCCAGTGAACTACACTGATTGTGTTTGTTGGGGGTGAATAATTTGACGTGTTTGGTCGAGTCCGTGCCGTTGTTTTGAGTAAGCACACTAAAGACCGAAACCCATGAGGAGAAACTCAATCTGCTTTTTACTGCTTTTCCGCAATTTACTTCGCTACCACCCAGACTGCTCTGCATACCCAGTAAATAGAAAAAACATCTCCACAGTCACTGACACGTTGCCCCATGATGGGAGGAACATTAAACGCTGCGTGTTCAGAACCAAAACGAGGCCTCGGAGGATGGCGAGATGGGGAAATGGCTTGGAAACAATCTCAGACTCTCGACGTAGATAAAAAAGCGGACTAGAGACGGAGGGCAGAAAACGGGGTTAAACCAAAGACTTGTCGGGGAACGATCAAGCGGTGCCAGCTAGTGATCCTTCTCTTCAGCATGAGCTTTGATACGACGTGTTCTCCAAACTCCACAGGCATGAGCAATTAGTGTCAGAGAAGCATGATTACAGGGCTGCTACATACATACACACACACAAGGCCTGGGGTTCTCTGCATTTTCCGAGTGACAGACCCAGAGAAGGCAAGAAAGAGAGAGCGAGAGAGAGAGAGAGAGAGAGAGAGAGAGAGAGAGAGGCAGTGACCACAGAGGACAAATATCAATATTGCTGGCAGAGTGTGGGGCTTGTGCAGAAGCCGTTAGCATGTGAAATTGGGAAGCCTTAAGCCCACCTAAACAAGGGGATCAACCCACATTTCGTCAGGCTGCGTCGCCCTCCAGCACCCTCCGAAAATCTCCCTGCTCTCTCGCCACACTTTCCACCTTTCTCAATGACAAACAAACCCTCCGTTGCTTGTAATTGGGCTTTAATTCTTCAACCCACCTCTCTTGAATCATTCCAACACTGCATCCTAATCCTCAGAGCTAACACTGTGAAAAATTAGTTTGAGCTAATAGCGACGCTGCTTCCTACTTAAACTGTCGACAACACTCCTTTGCAAAGGAAACGCTCTGGGCTTTAGAGGCTCCATTAGCCGGTTAAGGTTTAAATCTGGAAGCCGGACTAATTCCTTGAGCCACGCTGTGTCAAAAGCCCAGGGGAGCCAGGAGAGCGTGTTAGCGGTGAGGAGGAACTTGCGCTAACCTGCTAATCCCATCCTGTCCACTGCTTTCTACGTGCACATCATTGTCCACGGCCGTGATCCGCTCTATCTCTCTCTCGCTCTCTCTCTCTCTCTCTCTCGCTCCAAAGCCGCTTTAGAGCGAGGTATCGAAGGCCTGGCATCTAGACCCTGCTGGAAAGGGCTTACAAGTCCTCCTCCAGCCTTTTCTCCCACGCTTTACAAATTCAAATCTCCATGCTTGCTCGAGTAGCTCACTAAACAAACAGTGTCAGGGTGACGGAGCTACTGTATCAACACGCAAAGGAAGGTGCTGCGGATCAGCCTTCAAAACCAGTTATGCACAGAAGTCTTTTTGGCAGGATGGTAGAAAAAAAAAGAAACCAACGAACGTGTGTCTGAATTCCTCAACCTTAAGAGGATTTAATAGCGGTGAATTAGCCACCTCGGATAATTTTACCAAAGTGCAGTGGCGTTGTCGCAGAGTGCCTGCTTCGCTGTACGTGTCTGCTGACAATAACAAAAAAAAAAAAAGGAAAAGAAAGTGTGGAGGAAAAAGAACATGA
>NC_083469.1:25874579-25882079 GCF_030014155.1 Tachysurus vachellii
CAATATCTCTCTCTCTCTCTCTCTCTCTCTCTCTCTCTGTCTGTGTTGCATCATTATTTATTGAAGCGCTCTCTCTCGGTGATCATGTCAAGCTCAGAGAGAGACACGAGGAGAGCGAGGGAGAGGTATGTCTCGATTGAGACATTGAGGCTGCCGATACACACTGCAATACACTATATGACACAACAATACAACACACTGTACTACAACACACTATACGACACTAGAATATAATACAGTACACTGAAATACAATACAACAAACTACTACAATACACTCTACTGCAACACAGTAATAAACACTACAATATAATTCACTGCAATACAACACAACAAACTATATTACTGTATATTCTATTATTATAATACTATACAATATACTGTACTACACACACACTACTACAATACAATACACTACACTAGAGTATAATACAGTACACTATACTATAGTACACTATACTATACAATACACTACACTACACAACAACATAATATACACTACATAATGCACTCTACTGCAGCACAGTGCACTACACTACAGTATAATACAGTACACTATACTACAGTACACTATACTATACAATACACTACACTACACTACAATATAATACAATACAATATAATGCAGTACACTACAATACACTGTACTACAATACAATACACTACACTACAATATAATACAATACAATACACTATACTACACTACAATACAACATAATACAATACAATATAATACAGTACACAACAATACCCTGTACTACACTGCAATACAATATATTATACTGCAATACAATATAATATAATACACAACAATACACTACATAATACACTCTACTGCAGTACAGTACACTACACTGCAATACAATACACTGTACTACACTACAATACAATACAATATAATGGAGTACACAACAATACACTGTACTACACTACAATACAATATAATGGAGTACACAACAATACACTGTACTACATTACAATACAATACAATATAATGGAGTACACAACAATACACTATACTACACTACAACACAATATAATACACTGTACTAAACTGCAATACAATATACTACAATACACTACACTATAATACAATACACTACACTCCTATACACTACACCAAAATACAATATAATACAATACACTACACTACAATACACTACAATACACTATTATACGAAACACTACACTACACTTTATACAATACACTATACTGCAATACACTACAATATAATATGACACATGTGTATGTGTAGGCGATATAAATTAAAACTCAACACAAAAACAACACAAAGCAGCAACATAGCAATAATCCATCGTTAGGATTTATTCATTATGGACCGATATTTACTTCCCAAGGTAAACACTATCCAGCTAACATTCGGAAGATTAGAAATGACACAGTCGCTACTTAACTTTAGCAAACTGTGATTTTGAGAATCAGCTAAAACATTTCATTTCTACTCCATATTTCAAACACCAAAGCATTCGATTTGTCTGTTTATCAATTCAGGAGATTGTTAGCATCAGACTCATCAAAGGGTCGAGCTGCTGCTACGTCCACTTTGGATCTGTCATGCTAGGTATTAGCATTCAGCAAGTGTCTAGCATCAGAGTGTGTGTTGTGCTAGCTGACATTTGAGAGATTAGCTGTTGATGATAAAGCTGTTTTTTTTTTTTTCTTTTTTGTTTCTTAGTGAAATGACACCAATTTATCCCACAGTAAGGACAATCAGTTTATGACCTGAGGCGTTTTTTTTCTTCTACTTTCATGAGTGAGTTCTTTTCTCCAGAGTGAAGAAAAGTTCGACCTCGACGTTTACCAGAGGATTTGTTCAGACAGCGTTTTTGAGTAAAGAGTTTCTGTACTTCTATCAATCTGCTAGGAGAAAAAAAAAAAAAAAAAAAAACAGTTTAAAACAAAACAGGAAGTCCAAAAAGATCTGCACAGTCTCACTTTCACTAAACCTGACACGATTTCTCGCAAAAGGTTTTACTAAACCACACCTTGATGCAGGGCTTGAACGGGAAGAGGTAATCAGACCAGAAGTGATTGATCTGAAACCTGTTCTATTGTATTAAAAAAAAAAAAGAATAAAAGAATAGAAGGGATCTTTGTGACTTGAGATAATTTGCTCCAGGGGTTTATTAGAGTTAATTAATTATATTAAAGGACGCAGCTGATGCCTGTATTCGAGCCATGAGAAAAAAAGAAAAGAAAAAAGAAAAAAGGGGGATGTTTTTGTAGTAGTGAGTGTCATGAAACGAAAGGAAAAAAGGGAGAACGTGTGAAAGTGAGAAATTACAGGAGTGACAGGAACAGGGTCTTGTCTCATGAAAACTACTGCAAAAAAAAACACTCAACACTGTGGTCACAACACTGTGTGTGTGTGTGTGTGTGTGTGTGTGTGTGTGTGTGTGTGTGGTTAGAGTGGAAGAAGGGAGTTGTGATTTCGTTGCAAAAGTGTTTTTTAAAACCGAGTTTTCAGTATAAAAAGAGAGAGACGGACTCTAGCCACGTTCTAGCGTCATTTTGACACCCAACGAAAAAAGAAAAATATCTGAGCTTTAATTACGCAACTGATTTGTGTAACACAGCAATCCTGTAAATGTGTGAAATATGGCAAAAAATAAATAAAAAAATTCACGCGACGCGATTTTAAAACGCTCGACATGCTAAACAGATAAAAACTATTATATATAAGGTTTTTTTTTATTCTGTGTATTACCGCTGTATCAGAGGCTTGTAATGAAAACAACAGATTCAAATATAGTGTTATTCATGTCTGTACTTTTGAGAGTCACCAACAACTGGAACCAAATTCCTTGTATGAGTTAACACGCTTGGCCAATAAACCTGATTCTGATCCTGATACTGATTCTGAAATGTTTACAAAACACTTAAAAAATAACAGTATTTAAAGCTAAACTTAGCAATTTTGCTTGTAAGCTAGCTAAAGTTAGAAATCTTTAGCTAGCTCACAACCTAAAAATCCAAACAATCATTATAATCTTTAGCCTCTGATTTGTACGTTCCTTCCATAAGCCACGCCCATAAAGGTGGACCTTTATGAATGTAACATGATTGACATGATTTTTTTTCTCTTGCTGTTTACATCCGAGACCAGAGCGTCTGCAATAAGAGGCGGAACTTCTATAACTTACCGACATAAAAATCTTTCCTTTAACGTTATTTAATTAGCCGTGAGCTACATTCTGAATGTACAGATCATCCACGAGTCCCTTGTGTTAAATCATGTATCACGATATCATTACAATATTGTGATATTACTCTTCATAGTGGCCACGCGGAGTTTTTTCTGGGCCTGAAACATCCAGCTTTTTTAAGCAGTGCTGTGTCGAATAGATCAGAGTCAGTGCTGAGAGCTTCACAAATTAACACCTGATACCAAAAAAATCAACCTCCAACACCAAAACCTCTCAATGACCTTTTTCAATCAACACTAACTTTGCCCAAAACAATCATGTTTCCAAATCTCTTCTACATCCACAGCCAAAAGACATATATCATGCATATCTAACTATATTAAAGTGGCAATATGTCATTTTTAAAGCCCTTTTAAATAAAAACATAGACGCTTTAAAGCTTTTCCCACAACACGGATTTCCAGAGGTGTCTTTCAAACGATGTGATTTGTACGTCTATTGAAACGGGTTCAGAAACTACAGACTTGCACCTTTAATCATGTGCACAATAATTCTGATTAATTTAGTTTTTTAGCGCTTCTCTGTGTCTATGATACGTTTCAAGGTTTAGTTAAAATCTCTGCTGCGCTAATTTGCCGAAGTAGGAATGTCGTAACAGGGGGTTCTGAAACAGCGACAAAATGAAAAAGGCCTAGGCCTAGACCGAGGCGAATCCCAACACACACACACACACACACACACACATATACACACACAACTTTCATCTCTTCCCCAGGCAGCAACTCTTGTAGCCTCTGGCTAAGCAAAATGTCATATTTTATTTAATTAGCACAATTAGCGATGCTAACGTTCTGCAGCTACGCGGCTAAGTTTCGATCGTGGAAGTGAGGAAGTGTGCGTCCTGCTTATATTTAGCCAAAACTCTCGAATGGTGTCGATTTATTTCCCCAAAACAGCACATTCTCAATTGTGTTATATTTCTGACACCACCGTCATTTGTCATCAGTTACAAAAAAAAAAAAAAAAAAAAGTCACGTCAAAATTTTTTAACCTTTTTGTTTTGGCTGTTCAGTTATGTTATAGCAGATGTCAACCCCACCATCTTCTTCTCTCTCTCTCTCTCTCTCTCTCTCGATGATGATGATGATGATGATGATGATGAAATAAAAACCCCGGTTTTTCACGTTACAAAGCGCTGACACTGATGACTCCTTCCCTAAACGTTAAATAACCATCTCTTTACAGAACACTTCGGTCTTACGCTTGCTTAGAACAAGTGCATTTCTATAAACTTGCCTTCTGATTTGAAACAGAGCTTCTGCTAGGAAACGAATCGACGTCCTCAGATCTCTCGGGTGTAAAGGTGTGAGAGATGAAGGTGTAGATTGTGTCGTGATTAAGATGGATGTACAAGAACGTAAAGGCTGGATGATGTACTGAAATGATGCTGTACAGAGCAAGCCTCTATGTGTGTGTGTGTGTGTGTGTGTGTGTGTGTGTGTGTGTGTGTGTGAGCGCAGACAGACAATGTGACATGATGCCGGTTGACGTGTGCGAATGAATCGGCGGAGTTTAAGGCCTGTCAGAGTGTCGGGGGCCAGACGGAGGAAGAAAAAGATCAAACTGCAGCTCTGGGGATGATGATAATGTTGTTCTGCTCAGAATTAGCTTTTTTGATTCTGACACACACACACACACACACACACACACACACACCCACACACACACACAACACTCGTCCTCCTTGGATTCTCCCTCTTTCTCTCTCTCGCTCTCTCTCTCTCTCATTTTTCCATTTGAAGCTGACAGATGGATATATTAAAGAAAAAAAAAAGCAAATTCATGAAAAATGATCTGCGCTTTGAGAGTACGAGCACCGCCACTATGTTGTGTTTTTTTTTTTTTTTCTTTCTTTCTTTTTTTCCTTCTTTTTTTTTTTTTCCCGCAACGGAGCCCGAGTGTTTTTCTGCGTGTCATTTTCTATTTCACGTGGAGAACAAATGGGAAGCGGAAAAGGTTTAGCATAAAAGAATACTTTAACCTGCTGGGAGGCAATTATGAACACAAGGCAGCGTGCACATGTTTAGCTGCACGCTCAGCTGACATTCAAGCTTCTTAATCATTTTCCGAGGACATTTCATCTCTGCCTTTATTCTCAGCCAGCTCCAGAATTCTCGCTCCTTCTCTTCCGACGCTGAGCTAATGAAAGGGCTAAAATTTACTCGTAGTCACCGCAATATGATTTACGCAGGCAAATGTTCATCTTTCATTCCAATAACCCATTATTCAAATGGTGAAGTTTAAACAAGATTAAAAATTATCCCTTATTCCTCCCCCCCCTTTTTTTTTCCTTTCCTTTTCTTTCTCTTCCCTTCTTCTTCTTCTTCAAACAGCGGCTTATTAAGAAAGCGGTTTGAAATAGAATTTGGCTTATTACGAGTAATTTAAAAGTAATTTTAAAAAATCCAGAAAGATTGAATGACTTGCTGTGGATATTATATTAAATGCATATTTATATTTCTAGTGCTCTTTACACACACACACACACACACACACACACACAGGAAGTTATACTGATTTGGATTTAAATTCTATAATTAATAATAACGATATAACGAAACACGTGAAAGAAATATTACTGCATGTCTTCCCTTCCCCACACGCGTCATTCACTTGATTCCTCATTTGACTCCACATGAATCATTTCATCACCTTTGATTTGTTTTCGGATGATTCATTTATTTCCAAGTGACTCGTTTTGCTTTTCACGCCACCCTTAATGTTCTATATATATATATACTGTATATTTTTTTTCATCTGATGAATCCTTGATATGTTTTTCCCCCCACGTGATTTGATTCGTTCCTTTTGAATCTTTTTTTCACGTGATTCTTCAAAAGATTTGTTTGTTTTTTTGGTTATTATCCAACATGATTTCTTCTCTTTCTTCTTCTCACATGTTTTTCTCCCATTACTCAACAGATGTCTGTCTATATATATATATATATATATATATATATGTATATATGTATATACATCCCTGAAGAACATCACGTGGACATGAGATCATGATCGTTTGAGTCACGTGGGAAACGTATGTGACTTTTGTCACTCACGTCTCAGTCTTTGATGATAAAGCCCAAGTGACACCACATGCGTGTTATGCAGTGTACAGGCTTTGAAATACGAGACTGTTTGCAATGAAATCTCCGCATCATCTTCCGTAATTAACGCCAACGGACACTGTAAGGCGGCTCCGCGCCATGTGGGGTTCGGACTAAATTAGGTTCTTCCTGGTTATTAAGGGTGTATTTAAATGTGCGCCGTGGCATGGTGGCAGCGAGTAAATTGTCTTTGATGCCGCAGGAAACCTTCACAAACAAGGAAGCTTTACAAAATATAATAAAATTTAAAAAAAAAAAAATAGAAAGCAGAAAAAAAAGACGTTATTAAAACCGGAGCCTGTGTCATAAGCCGCTCCAAACGCTTTTCCCCCCGCCAACTTTGTCCAACCCTGAATATTATTTTATGAGACACATTTCCCATGATCCCTCTGGCTGCATGTTTGTGGAGGACATGACTGCACTGTTTTGTAAGATAACTAAGTGGAGGGGGGCAGAGAGAGAGACAGAGAGAGAGAGACAGAGAGAGAGAGAGAGAGAGAGAGAGAGAGAGAAAGAGTCAGTAAGGCATAGAGAGAAAAATCAGAGACAGAGACAAAGAATGAGAGAGAGAGAGAGACAGAGAGAGAGTGAGAGAGGGAGAGAGAGAGAGAGAGAGACAGAGAGAGAGAGAGAGAGAGAGAGAGAGAGTCAGTAAGGCATAGAGAGAAAAATCAGAGACAGAGACAAAGAATGAGAGAGAGAGAGAGAGAGAGAGACAGAGAGAGAGTGAGAGAGAGAGATAGAGAGAGAGAGAGAGAGAGAGAGAGAGAGAGAGAGAGTCAGTAAGGCATAGAGAGAAAAATCAAGAGACAGACAAAGAATGAGAGAGAGAGAGAGAGAGAGAGAGAGAGAGAGAAAGACAGCTCTAATACTGCAGCTGGACTGAGCTAAACTGCCTCTTTACCCCAATTCAATAGCAAGCTGGTTCTTTTAATCCTCTCTCTCTGTCTCTCTCTCTCTGTCTCTCTCTCTGTCTCTCTCTCTCTCTCTCTCTCTCTCTCTCTCTCTCTGTCTCTATCTCTCTCTCTCTCATTTTGTGTATTTGAATTTTAATGAGTTTTCACCTTTTTAAGCAGATGGCTCAGGCTGGATTTCTCCATGAAAGTGAGCGCTGAGTTCTCTGTCACGTTTTGCACAATTTGTTTCAACTACCAGAGTCCTTCAGGGGG
>NC_083469.1:25887079-25957079 GCF_030014155.1 Tachysurus vachellii
TGAAATTTAATTTGCTAGTAGTGTTAGTGCAAGAATTTATTTAAAAAATGGAATATAATAATAATAACAATAATAATAATAATAATAATAATAATAATAATAATAATTTTATATTAACTTTATAAGTATTTTATAATCATGCTTATTTATTTATTTATTTATTTATTTATTTATTTATCATTCCGCCATGTCTTTCACTCTCTGTCTCACTCTCTGGTTATGTTTGTTTGTTTCTCTGAGCTCACCTTCTGAACCACAGCATCGTGTTTACGACACATGAAACAAACCCACAGCATCTCTGAAGCCACTCTAACGGATCACGTTACTACAGAGCCGCAGTTACGTTACAGTCTCCAGCTCCTCTTCCTCAAATAATCAGTTGGCTTGATGCTACAACAGAGCCCTCTTTCTCTCTCTCTCTCTCTCTCTCTCTCTCTCTCTCACACTCACACACACACAGTTGTAAATGATAGACGCTGGCAGTTCCTGACGACGTCCTAATTTACCTAATAAGGCTGGATGAGTCAGAGTGAGCTCTAATAGGATTTCTGTTGGCGGTGTAAAGAGCAAAAAAAAAGAAAAGACGAAAAAAGCAAAAGGCAAATTGAGCACCTAAAAATGAACACACACACACACACACACACACACACACACACATTTTGGTCTGTGGCGAGGCCTGTATCAGAAATGGAGTGAAATTACTCCAGATGGAAATGTTTTTTTTTTGTTTTTTTTGGTTTTAATGGAATCCAATTCAAAAAATAAAATGTTGATGAGACAAAAATTCCCACACACACACACACTCACACACACACACCATTGTTAGTGTTCACAACTCTGTAGTAAGCAACAATCTGATAACGTTTAAACGTTCTTTATGACGTCCCTCGCCGCCGAGACTCTCACGAGCTAATTAGATGACACAACTTTTTTTTTAATTTTTTTTTTATTTTTTTTTTTTTTTTTTTTTTTTTTTTTTTTTTTACAACCTCCATAAATTTCCCTGTTTAAATCTTGAAAGCTTTTATAATGCCGTCCAGATATAAACATTTACCCTGCGCCAATTAGATCCATTCAGAGCGCCGGCTGAGTTGCACCGAGGGGGGAAGAAAAAAAAAGTCTGCGGAGAATGAAAGCCGTAGGAAAACTTTCATCAAAAAATATAAGCCGGAGTTTACTGTTTGTGCATGACTTTCCTCGCCGTCTCCGTCCCGAGAGCCGCCAAGGAAAGTGGAAAAGACGGGAGGAGAAAAAGTGGAGGGGGAGATGGAGGGAGGAGGGAGAGAGGAAGGAAGGGGGGTGAATCAGGGAAGCTGAGAAGGAGATGTGAGGCATCAAATCAGGGGGACAAGTAAGCAAGCAGGTCGGAGCTAAAGCGAATAACTCACTCACTTTTCCACGTGGACGTGGTGTGCGTGTGCACGTGTGCGAAATCAAACACAGGATCTCACTGGAATCTATCAGGCATTAATTAGGCCGTCATTAATCCGTAACCCACATTAGAGTCTGAGTCTCCGAGTCAGAGCAGCTGAGGCTCCGGGTTCTCTCGCGTGAATTTAGCGCCGTGAATCTGAGCGCACGTCTTCCGGAAGGACAAAAGAAAAGGAGAGGAAGGAAGGAAAGAGAAGGAAAGGGAAGGAGGTAAAGGAAGGAAGAAAGGGATGAAAAGGGAAGTGGTACTAAACTGTTCTAGTCATGTACTCGTCATACAGGTGAAAGCATCTTTAAAACAAATTGTGAGAAAAGTAAAGAATTTAGCCACACAGGTTAGTAAACCCTGAATACTAAACCCACAGAGTACTAAACCCACAGAGTACTAAGCTCACAGGGTACTAAACTCTCAGGGTACTAAACCCCACAGAATACTAAACCCTCAGGGCACTAAACCCCACAGAATACTAAACCCTCAGGGTACTAAACACCACAGAATACTAAACCCTCAGGGTACTAAACACCACAGAATACTAAACCCTCAGGGTACTAAACCCCACAGAATACTAAACCCTCATAGTACTAAATCCTCATAATACTAAACCTTCAGAATACTAAACCCACAGGGTGCTAAACATACTGGGTACTAAACCTTCAGAATACTAAACCCTCAGAATACTAAACCCTCAGGGTACTAAACTCTCAAAATACTAAACCCACAGAATACTAAACCCTCAGGGTGCTAAACCCTCAAAATACTAAACCCTCAGAATACTAAACCCTCATGGTGATAAACTTACAGGATACTAAACTCACAGGGTACTAAACTTACAGGGTACTAAACCCACAGGGTACTAAACTTACAGGATACTAAACCCACAGGATACAAAACCCACAGGGTACTAAACTTACAGGGTGCTAAACCCACAGGGTACTAAACCCACAGGGTACTAAACTTACAGGGTGCTAAACCCACAGGGTACTAAACCCACAGGGTACTAAACTTACAGGGTGCTAAACCCACAGGGTACTAAACACTCAGGGTGCTAAACTTGCAGGGTGCTAAACCCAAGGGATACTAAACCCACAGGGTGCTAAACCCACAGGGTACTAAACCCACAGGGTACTAAACTTACAGGGTGCTAAACACACAGGATACTAAACCCACAGGATACTAAACCCACAGGATACTAAACCCACAGGGTGCTAAACACACAGGATACTAAACCCACAGGGTGCTAAACCCACAGGATACTAAACCCACAGGATACTAAACCCACAGGATACTAAACCCACAGGATACTAAACCCACAGGGTGCTAAACACACAGGATACTAAACCCACAGGGTGCTAAACCCACAGGATACTAAACCCACAGGATACTAAACCCACAGAATACCGACTGAGCCACAAGCACATGTCCTGTTTGGTACCTTTAAGATCCACATTTCGAGCTGAAAGCTACATCGGAAGTCAAGCTGAAGTTCTGAAGGTGTACAAAAAGAAAAAAATACACACATTTAAAATCATTCACATTAACTAACGTATGGATGAAAGAATCTCAGTTGGAAAAGAAAGGTTCCTGAATATGTGGTACCATAAAACTCTTCTCCTTTAGTACCTTTAGTTTCAGGTGTACAGATCAGTCTGTGATTCGTGGTGAAAGAGACACTAAATGTAGAAAAGGTCCGAACTGAAATCTTCTGAGACAGTGAACGCAGCACAGTGTGTGTTCAGGGGCTCAATCTAAAGGTGCCTTTATGTTTCAATTCGGATCTTTCACCTGAATCTGTGGATGTCGAGGAAGATTGTCGACTCTTTTTAAAGGTTAGCATAGACAAGAAAATTTACCACACAAAGCGACAAAGAAGAGAAACTCGCTTTAACTGTTTAATACCTTTTTATCTAATCAATCGAAAACAAATGTCCAAACCAAGACAGGACACAGAGAGGAGATAAAAAAAAATAATAACAAACAGCTACACAGCTACAGGTTGTTGTTGTTGTTGTTGTTTTTAAATAATTAAAAAATATAGAAGAGCGGTCGTCACGGAGATAAACCCAGATGAACGCTCCGAAATCCACCGGGAACGCATCTACGCTTTTCTAACCCTCAATCAGGGACTCTTGCGACGTCAAGCAGACGTTCCCTGATTATTTTCACCTCGTGTTAGCAACAAGAGCGAGCGCGTAAACGATAAAACGAGGTTTTCTGGTGAAAAGGCGGCCATTTTGTTTTGTTTACGTTTCGTTTTTGTTTTTACAGGAACGTGTTCAGGAGACGAGGAGGAAGAGACGCAGTTAGAGGATGATGTGCGAATATAAAAACAGACATCGTCATCATCGAGACGCTGCAGTGTTTCTTCTTCCTTAGGTTAATACACACACACACACACACGCACACACACGCACACACACACAAACACACACACACACAAACACACACACACACACACACAGTTTCCATGCTCAGGGCCACTCTGATTCAAGCCAGCTGTCGGACGTCAATCTATTAAACACGGACGATCGGTACACGTCTTGCTGCATCGCATGACATCAGTAAGCAGGACAGCATCACACACACACACACACACACACACACACACACTTTTTTTCTCACCATGCAAACAAAAGGCACGTTAAAAACCTACAGGAATTTGCGAGCGTATTAATCAAAATCGCCAGGCAGAAATTTGGCTATTGTTCAAGGGAAAGCCTACAGTCTCTCGCTCTCTCTCTCTCTCTCTCTCTCTCTCTCTCTTCTTCTTCTTCCTCTCTCTATCCTTTTTTCACTCACATGTATTTATCTAGATACAAAAGAACAACAAGGCTTCCATCCAAAAAAAAAATAAATAAAAATAAAAGGAGAAGAAGAAAAACAAAATGCCCTCAAGTTTCAAGTCTACTTTATCATTCGCACTTTAAAACAAACGAACGCACAAATGTTTGAAATTCCTGCGTTTTTAAATCATCCTGAATCTCTTAGGAGAGAATACGAGCAATTAGACTGAAGAGTGAGCAAAAGAGAGAGAGAGAGAGAGAGAGAGAGCAGGAAGAAGAGAAAGACACACCGATGTGTGTGGATGTTATTTATACGTTTCTTTTTCTGCATTTCGCCTGTTCTTTAATTTCCTTTAAAGAGAAAGCGAGAGAAAGACTAAAACGGAGCGACAGAGGAAAAAAAAAAGAGGACAATAAAGAAGACGAGCTGCTGCTTCAGGACGCGAGCCACATCCTCTTCAGTAATTTTGCTCGTTTATTAAAAAGCGTAAAAGCAACAGAAAATTAAGAAAGTGAGAAGACGAGTTTTAAAGCACGTGAATATTTTTCCTTTTTTTTTTTTTTTTTACATGTGAACGTCAAGATCATCTAAATGCATCGCGGCGTAGAACGTTTGGAGCGGTGTATATACTCCACGCCACGGCGTTACTCGGACGACGCTCGGCTTCGGTTCCTCGGCTCTGGAGAGCGCTCGCGATGAAAGGAGAGACCAAGAGGAAGAAACCTAAAGCTACTGAAAGATGTACACGGAGGAAACAATGTATAGATGAACACAGGAAGAGAAACCGAATGAGAGAGAGAGAGAGAGAGAGAGAGAGAGAGAGAGAGATAGAGAGGAGGGGGATTTCAACAGAACATCAACAAGCTCCAAATTGTATAAGTTTGACGTCTCAATGCGGTCAGGACAGAAAACCCCTGTAATAACACATTTATTACACGTTTATTACCGTTCGATTCCAGTATTTTACGGTTTTATTTGGTCGCTTGTTTACTTATTCTCTCCTAAGCGTGATTTAAGTGATCAAGAGGGGGAAAAAAAAGGAAAAGAAAAGAGAAAGAAAAGGAGATCTTGCAAATTTCAAAATAATCATTTCAAGAATTTCCATTTTCGAACAAGAGGTTTGTTCGTTATTCATCACCGACACTCTTCACCTCTTTTCTCCTCTTCCGTCTGTAGTCATGCGAGAGGTTCCTTTTGTTTAAAAAAAATAAAAATAAAAAGCACAAAAACCTAAAATCGGAGATTTCATCAAGAGAGAAAGAGAGGGAGGTATTTTGAGTTTCGTGCTTGCGAGCTAAAGATTTTTAAAAAGTTTAATCACAACAAAACCTCAATAAACATTCTGCATGGTTTTAGATATTTATTACACGTTTATTAAATATTATAAATGTTTTGTGCAAATGGTTAAAAAAAAATAAAAAATGAGAAGAAAGCGATAGAGAGAAAAAGAGAGAGATATAAACATCATCTTCTTTGCATCATCACTCAGAAACATTTAGTTTATTTTCCATTTCTAATAAGTGTTGTGTGTTTATTACACGTTTATCATCCTAAATGTTTCTTCCTTCCTGTCGGACATTCGGTACGTGCGCCTTGTCATCTGGGTAAATGTGAAGCGAATATATTGGCGTTTTCTACGAAGAGATTATTTTTTTTTTTCTCAAGGCGTCTTAATTCAAAACGATCATCCGACGTGTCGTTGAACGCTTCGTTGTATCCAACCCTATAAGGTTTAAACGTTCAAAAGACTTAAAAATAAATCTTTCATCATTTATGAAAAAGTCGTGCACTTATTTTCCATCTTCAGAGTATAAAACGTACAGGGGAAGAAAAGAGAAGAAACTAAATAAAGGAAAAGGAAATGATTAAAAAGGATAATATTGTTATTATCAAAAATTTTTTTTTTTAAACGAGGGGACATTCGACGGCGCCCGCGTTTTGACGTTCTCATCTGTTTTAAAATATTTTTACCAGTTCAGACTTTCCACTTTTTTCTGGGACGGATAAAGAAGAAATAACAAAAAAGAATTGATGAAATTATAAACAGACGAACACACACAGACACACAGAGAGAGAGAGAGAGAGAGAGAGAGAGAGAGAATGATGAGTGGCATGAGAGCAGCTGCTGCTCGGAGACGTTGACAGTTTGCTGTGAACTCTACGTGTTGATGTCGATATCATCTGAAGCATCTATGCAGAGTCGTCAAAAAGCCACCGCCTAGAAGTTCAGCCAACTTACCCTAACACCCCCCCCCCTTCACCCCATCTTCGTACACAGCATTTAGGAAATATGTTTTTATAATGTTTTTCTGCCCCCCTGTGACAGACTCAGAGCTCCCCCTAGCAGCACACGGCCAAAAAAACAACACCAAACACACCACGCTGTCTCGTCTGTCCTCCTCTCTCCATTATTCTCATCTCCTCTGGGAGAATGTCACGGTGAAAATTCGCTCTCTTGCTCCGGCCGAGCGGCGGCAGGCTCGGGCGAATTAAGACACGCTTTTACCTCGTTACGTTGTTTTGGTTTTTGTTTTTTTTCCTGGGTTCATGCCAAATGATTTTTAAGAGTCTTTGACCTGCAAGTCTTTTTGTACGGTGTATGGTTCAGAAATCATGGGATTATTCTTTGTGTGTGTGTGTGTGTGTGTGTGTGTGTGTGTGTGTGTGTGTGTGCATGGGGCATGCAGTTCAATTTGTCCTTATAATGTTAACGCAAATGATGTGTGTGTCACACAGTCAAAAGAAACAAAGCACACACACACACACACCCCAACACACACACATTTTAAACTATATTGTTAAATCATATAAAAATGGTTTTATAATCTGAATTAAGGAATTGCCTTATTTTTTAAAATAATTAAATTTAAATTCTGAATAGTCATGCAGTGAGATAGATAGATAGATAGATAGATAGATAGATAGATAGATAGATAGATAGATAGATAGATAGATAGATAGAGAACTCAGATTAAAACGCTTTGCTTTCGCAAAGGACGATAAAACCAAAAATAACGAACTTTAACACCTCGAAGAAAAACAGAATCCTATTTCCGCGTGTCGAGTTCCGCCGCTCGACGTCATACCGTTAAAAACATCACGCTTGTGGGTTTTGCACTTGTTAGCGCTCGATGAATCATTCTATACAACATGCACTACTACGCACAGAGCGAGGAAATAAAATGTAAAATAAAAGGACAAAAAACAAACACGGGTTTGGTTCGAAGAGCGACGTCTCGTTTTCAACGTGTATTCGAGAGCCTCCAAGACGCAACGCTCATATTTCACACCACGTTCATAAGTGTAGCACACAACCTCAGGGTAAGCTGGTAAAACTGCTCATGTGCTCAGGTCGAGAACATTTGAATTAACTCTCTGCTGAACCTGTCACACACACACAGACACACACACGCACTCTGAAATCCTCAGCACACAGACACAAGCAGTTGACAGAATTGACTCTGGTATGCTGATTTGCAGATCTTACACACACACACACACACACACACGAACACACTTGTAAAGCATGCACACTTCTAAATATTCATGTTTAAGTATCTATATATAAAGGTAACTCAAAACACACACACACACACGTCCTTAAGAAGGCCGCACTGTATCATCCCCATTGACACTATCGAATTCAGTTGAAATCTATTTCAAACCCCAACACACACACACACTCCCTCTCTCTTTCCCTCTCTCTCTCTCTCTCGCTCTCTCTCTGTCTCTCATACACTCACACACACATATACAAAGTCTCACTCACTCTCTGTGTCTCACACACACACAGACTCTTTCTTTTACACACACTTGAGTACATGTTGGTTCACACTGTTCATTAAAGTTAGCTCAAATGATTTGTTGAACGGTCTGTGACACACACACACGCACACACACACACACACACACACACACACACAAGAGTAAACTCTCAAAGCTCCTAAGCTTTGATGAGTATCAGCCAGCACCTGGCTAGTGTAACGGCACATCTCAAAAACATACTGATTACTCACTCTGTGGTTGTGCTAATAAAGTACCGAAGGTACTAAAGGTACTAAGAAATCATGTGGAGTGTATGAGTGTGTGACTTCTGCTCTCCCAACTCACTCTGGGTTAAAAAAAAAGAAAGAAAATTGAAGGATGATGGTTGGTTTGGTTTGGTAAGTACCGAGGTGTGTATGTGTGTGTGTGTGTGTGTGTGTGTGTGTGTGTGTGTGTGCTACTTAGTGCAGCACTTGTAGACCGTATAATGCAATAACAGACAGAACATGTAACTGTAACATCATAACACACACACACACACACATGAGCGTGCGCGTCTGTAAGGAATCTGCATCCACAAATCTTATGCAATTTTAATTTGTTAAAATTTTTCATGCAAAAAAAAAAAAAAAACGCAAAGCACCCGTTTAATTTTGCAAATGATTTAAACAGACAAAATTAGATCACACCCTTGTGTTGTGTTTCGTGCTTAATAATTGCTCCAAAAGCTAAAAACAATCTCATCCCGCTGATCAGGACATGCAGCAGATCTGAAGATCTGATTGGTTTTACAAATGAAATCTGATTTAACTTTATGTTTTTTTATTTTATTAAAAAATCACTAGATTCATTTCAAAGATTTGTGACACAAAAAAAAAAAAAAAAAAAAAAAAAAAAGAAAGCACTTGGTGGTCCTACTGTACTACGCTCGACATACATGTTGTGTACATCCCAAAGACAAAAACCTGCAATAAATCATTAACATCTGGCTACAACTGGATCGTCTCTTTTACTAAAAGCTGTCTCGAATCCTCGACTCTGTGCTTCCCCGAGTCTGTCTGACATCTTTAAATCCTCAAATGAGGTTTAAGGTCACTTATATCACTAAAGACAAGCTCGTGGTGCACTTTGTGACGTCTGCCTGCTTTGCGGAAACGTGAACGTTTCGAAAACGGTGTCAGCTGCTGGATTGTTAAAGCCAAAAAAAATTAAGAAAGGACAATAAACGGCTTTGAAACCTGAACTGCGAGTTAAATCACGTCGATGTTTTATTTTGGTCTGTTTTTCTATTGCAAGAACAAACCAAATCTTCACTAAACACAGATCCACCGAGCACATGGACTCCAGCTGTACGACGTACGTTTAATCTGTTTAGAGTCTGAATCATAAAAAAAAAAAAAAGAGAAGAAGAAAGAAAAGAAATCCCACTAAATGTGAGAAGTAGCTGTGTGACTTAAACCAGTGCTGCTTCTGTGAATGATGGAAAATTTAAATAAATAAATTGTGTGTGTTTTTTTTTTTTTAATTATTGACTTCAAATTTTATTTATTTTTTTAAAAAAATGCACAGAATTAGTGCAGGAATTCCATGTAAATGATGTGAAGCACTTTTTCTCTCTTTATTCTTTTATTAACCTGACACTTTTAAAAAACTATTTGACATATTTTACAAGATAACCTTTTCCTAAAGTTATAAAACCTCCCTTTAATTTGCAAAGTGTCGACGTTTTTAATTATAAACTTCAGCACTTGCAAAATGGGTTAAACAACAACAACAAATAAAAGACATATTTTATATTAATATTTTTTTAATTCCTGTTGTTTATTTTGTGGTCGTGCTTGAAGACTAACTCTGTGTGCCGCTTTCCACAGGCCTGGCTTTTCAGAAAAATTCATATTAAATTAGAATAATTTCAAAGAAAGCCATATTTCACGTGGAGCTTTTGCATTTCTATTAAACCAAGTAAATACAAACGAGTTAAAAATGTAAATGTCAAAACTCTGCTCCTTCCTTTCGATTTTGTGCTATTTTTTTTAAAAATAGTATTTCTTCATGTGCAACACATCTCACATCTTCTCTCTTTCTCTCTCTCTCTCTCTCTCTCTCTCTCTCTCTCTTTCTCTCTCTTTTTATAGTCCCTCTTTTCTCAACTTCTTCATTCTTGAGAATGATTTAATCCTCCTAAGAAACGATGCTGAGCATTATTTAACAAAGCGTCCAATTCCTGTCCCTGTAAATATGATATATTACTCTGTGTGTGTGTGTGTGTGTGTGTGTGTGTGTGTGTTATACGGATGTGTATAGATAGAGATTATAAAGTAGAGATTACAGATTAGAAAGCCTGTAGTTTTTTAGTATTAAAGCAGAAGACCATTTTTTCACGTTGCTTTTTCACGTGTTGTTATTTAAAGGGAAAAAATACGGACGCAAACGTGATGATTGCGACTTAGAAATAAGATCAGGGGAAAAAATGTAGGTTCGCATTTAACATTTGGAAGTGAAGCACTGTAACAGACGAGAGAGAGAGAGAGAGAGAGAGAGAGAGAGAGAGAGAGAGAGAGAGAGAGAGAGAGAGAGAGGTACACTATGCGTGCGCTTGGAAGTTTTTTAGGCTTTTTACGCAAAAAAAAAAAAAAAAAAGCAGCAAAGAGAAAAAGAAAGAAAAGAATTATGAGTGAATATGATATCATTGGACTTACTGCTTATAATCTCCCTCTGTGATAGATGCTGAGGGTTTCCCTGCTTGCGACGGGACATCGCCCTGCCTGGCATCTACACTGGCATCTACACTGGCAGCTACAGTGGCAGCTACAGTGGCATCCCCGGCGTACTCAGATTCTCCGTGTCCTTTTTTTTTTCCTTTCTTCCTTTCTTCTTCTTCTTTCTCTCTCTTTCTTTCTTTCTTTCTTTTATTTTTATGGAGGAACTTTTTGGAGTTTGTTGACTCGCCCACGCGCTCGGTTTCAGGCTCTTAGGCGCTCAGGTGAGGGTGAAGACGATGAACAAGAAGAAGGTGAAGAAAAGGGCGACGTGTTTGTCCAATATCCTTTCGAAATAATTTTTTTTTTTTTTTTGAATGACTGAATTTTTTTTTTTTTTTTTTTGAGGACGAAGAAGCTCGAGGAAGCTCAGCCGCTCCGGATCATGCATGCACGTGCTGTTTCGGTTTGGTTAGAAAGAATAATGCATTAATCTAATAATGTGATGATCCCGGTGGTGTGTGTGTGTATGTCAGTGTGAGTGAGTGTGTGTGTGAGTGTGTGTGAGTGTGTGTGTGCGCTGTGTGTCCGCGGCAGAGCGCGAGCTCAGTGCTGGCGCGGTGTTTCCGACTGCGCGCTCCTCCGGCTCCCTGCGCTCTGCTCCTCTGTGCGCTCCGGCCACATCAGGCTTCACCTCCACCACCACCACCTCCTCTATTCTCTTCTTATTTCTCTTCTTAATTTCTTTATTCTTTCTTTCTTTTAAAAGCACCTGGACACCTGCGAGAAAAAGCTCTGTCCTTTCTTTTCCTCTCTTTTCTCCCCGCGTGTCTTTCTCTTGCGTCCTGCTTGTCCGGGAGCTCTCTGTCCTTTCTCTTCTCTCTGTCTCTCTCTCTCTCACTCTCTTCTCTCTTTCTGTCTCTCCGCTCTGTGTGTGTGTGTGTGTCTGTGGCTCCCTGCGATGGGATGAAAATTCAAGTTCATGTGCGGACGTGACGTTTAAGTCCAGCATACAGTGGTGGTTGTGGTGGTGGTGGTGGCGGTGGAGGGGTGGAGGGAGGGAAGAAAAAAAAAAGAAAGGAAAGACAAACTGGAGAGAGCAAGAGCACTGGGGGCGACTAGTGGTGGCTTTACACACAGCTAGGGGAGCAGAGACAGCGAAACCAGCAGTGGACACACACACACACACACACACACACACACACACACACACACACACATGCGCGCGCGACTGTGTCTTCCTCTCCATCCAGCACTTCTATATTTCTATACTTATTTATTTATTTTCTTAAATATCCCTCCGTTTAAAAGAAGCATATAATAAATATTGCAAAAGGGAAGAAAACATGACACGAGATACAATTAAGGTTTGCTAATTAAATGAAAAATGATTAAAAAAAAATTCTTCATTTTTAATTTTTAACATTAGTACATTGTCGGTGCGACTTCTGATTATCGCCATAAATACAGCTTGGGACTTGATGTTTACATCTTTATCCGGTTGTGATATATAACACTGACATTATGTAGAATTTCAGTTTTTCCTCGCACCAAAAATAATCTAAAACCTGATCACACCCTTAGAAAAGTGAGTGTGAGACAGATGATTTGTCTTCCTCCTCCTCCTCCTCTTCTTCTTCTTCTTCTTCTTATTCTTCCTTTGCTTTTGCTTTCTTTTGTTACGTTAAGGCCCTTAGAATAAAACCCTCCTGCAGGAATGAAAGCATGAACAACTTATTCACTTGGAATAAACGGAGCATTAATTTATGTGACGCGTAAAAAGTTGTACAAAACGTCGGTCAGGTTCCCAAAAAGGCAATACGTTTTACTGTATTTCTGTTTTTATATTTTTAATCACATAATTCATCCTTAAATACGTCTATGTCTGATATGCAAAAAAAAAAAAAAAAAAAAAAGATCCGTCTTGAGATTCTGTGTGGGTTTTATGAATGACGCATTTTTTTTTTGCATCTAAAATATTGATGCGTATTTTGCTGCAGATATGCATGCGTGTGTTTTATTGTTGTTGTTGTTGTTGTTGTTGTTTTGTCCCGGATTAGTGATTAAATATTATTTAGAAGCTACAGGAGAAATGATGGAGGTTCGTCCTGTTCATAATACTGTGCACAAAGACATACAGATCATACAGGAATTCCACTAGACAGAAAGTGTGTGAAGAGGATGATTGTTTAAGCAGCAAGCAGGAGGAACTCTTTATTATTATTATTATTATTATTATTATTATTATTATTATTATTATTATTATTATCTTTCAGACTGAGCATAATGATGCTGTGATCATCAGACGGAAAAGGAAAAGGGATGATGACAAGGAGGGGAGGAAATATTTGAGAAGATGCAGCTTCTCACACCGGCGGATTTCTTTCAGGATGTGTTTACACTCCATTTACAATGAAGAACACTAAGGTGCGTGTGTGAGGTCAGTAAAAGCTGTGGGAAATATTATACACTACGTATCTGCACAAATAACCCTCTATCTTATATCTTGTTAGAATAAATATCTCTACACACACAAACACACACACACATACAGAATCCTCCACCTCCTCTATGTTAACACACATTTGGGAGTATTCTATTTTCAGCTATATATATATATATGTGTGTGTGTGTGTGTGTGTGTGTGCACGCACTCATTTCCTATACACAGTTGGACTGGTTTTATGCATCCATGCAGTGTGTCTTTTCATCTTCTTTCCTCATTAAAGAAAGGCCATTTAAAGGACTTCACACTACTCGAGTCGTAACTTTTACTCTCCTATAGACTGCTTTCCTAATTTAGGTCTAAAGGCTGGAATTATGAAGCACGAGGTGACTGGATTCTAAACAGAAACCAAAGAAACATATCTTAAATGAGGACTGCAACATTTCTACGACCATCACATCGACTAAAATGTGAAAGCAAATGTGTTACAACTGTGAAATTTATTACACATACACACACAGAGTGAGAGAGAGAGAGAGAGATGGAGGGAAGGAAAGAGAGATACATTTCTTTTACTTTTCTAAACAGCTCATTTTATGCGACAATATTTACGTCAAAATTTCCACTTTCTATGCAATTTCAAAACAAGTGAAAATAAATGTAAATATGAAAAAATTCTAAAATGTCCACACACACACACACACACACACACACACACACACACACACACACACACACACACAAATACTACTATATGGATTATATATGTATATATGTAAATCTATAACTTGGAGTGTGTGTGTGTGTGTGTGTGTGTGTGTGTGTGTGTGTGTGTGTGTGTTGCAGTTGCCATGGACATGTATTTTAGCCTCCAGCAAACAGAACATTATGTACGCACAGGCACACACAAAAACACACTGTTCATATGTCTATCTACCTGTGTGTGCGTGTGTGTGTGTGTGTGTGTGTGTGTGTGTGTGTGTGTGTGTGTGTGTGTGTGTGTTTGTCGACTAAACTTCCTTGTTTGCCGAATTCATCTTTTCTGTATTGAAAGTCATTGAAAAGAGATGAAATAATTGTGTTTAGTCTGTAACTCTGCTATAATTCATCACTCATAATGTCTCTTGCTTGATTTGTTTCAGGCTACGCTACAAGATTGAAAGTATTTAACCATATAAATGATCATGTAGACATCTGTGTATTGTTGTAAAACCAAAAAAAAAAAAAAAAGAAAAAAATGTTTTATATAAAGCTGAAATGGTTGCATTCTGATTATTGCTGTTAAAGATCTTTGCTGTTTGGCCTTTCAGGTGTTTTTGACTTGTAATGCAACAGTACCCTCTGTTGGCTAGCTGTGTGTCAGATGTGAACCACAAGACTGGCTTCAATTAGGTACACACACACACACACACACACACACACACACACACACACACACACACACACACACACACACACACACACACACACACACACACATACATACACACTCTGTTCTTCCTAATTTCACCCCCCATGTATACCTAGAGAGCAGTGTGTACTCAAATAATCTACTGTACATAATGTTTTCATATTATTTCCAATAAAAAAATATTAATTATAAATAAAAAATAAAAAAAGGAATATCCATGGATGACTTTATTGATACATTATACGTGTTCAAACTGTATAAATTATACAACTCTAATAGGTCTGGCTCTAATATTAAATACATTATCATCTGGATGTCTAAAGTTTATTCTAAACAACTTCTTAATATTAAAATTAAATAATAAAATGTTTATGAATTGAATGCATCACTGTGAACACTATAAATGTTCAGTCCCTGATCATAGAGTGGTTTTGAAGAAGAGAAAGAAGAGGAAGAATAAGAAATAAATATGTCAATGATCACAGTTAATATCATTGATTCAAGGAATAATTATAGTTGTTTATATATTTGGATTGTATTTTTTTTTTAATAGTGTAATAACCCTTATGCAAAAACACGATGCACTCATGATGTGATGGTTGATGATTGCATGACTATGACATCGAGTGAAAAAAGGCCAGCTCATTGGGTGATCTGGAAAATGATGATGTGAAAGAAAAATTAACCATGAATCCACGTCAAATCTTTTAATGTGCAAAGATAAATGAATCACCCACGGAAGACAAAAATCCTGATAATTATGTGGAAGTACGTGAAATAGGTGAAAAATCACATATGGGAAAATGAATCATTCGAAAATAATTGAATCGTGTGGGGCGGAAATGAATCTTATAAATAAATGAATGATGTAGGGTGAAAAAATATGAAAAGTAAATTCACATGCAGAGGAATCATGTAAAAATAAATAACTCATTCGGCTATAAACGAGTCTAACATGAATCATTTGAAAATACATGAGTCAAGTGAAAACACTCTCAAATTCAAAAAATAAATCAATCATATTGAAAGACATCAAATGTGAAAAAGGAATCATGTAAAAATAAATGAATCATATGAAAGAAATCACGTGGAAAAGGAACCATGTAAAAATAAATGAATCAGCTTAAAGGGAATCAAATGTTATGCATGAATCATGTGAAGATAAATGAGTTGAGTTGAAAAAAACTCAAATTTGAACTCAAACAAATCATGAAATTAAATGTGTCATATGGAAAAAAATCACATATGAAAAAAGTAATCATGCGAAAGGAAATGAATCGTGAAAAAGAATCACATTCATTCAGACTGTAAAGGTTTTTCTGTCTGTCTGAAAGATTTCAGCTTTGCATCTTTTCTGAAAGGAAATCTCGCTTCAACGCTTCTACCTAAAACCTCTAACTGCTCTCTAAAACCTGTGCAGTGCATTGTGGGATATCACACATGAGCTTGGTATTTCCAGAGTGAACAGTTTGGCAGATTTAGGTGTAAAATGACGTACAAAAACACTGTTATGCTAAAATAATAAACATGAAGGTGGTGTGATGAAGCGGCGTCACTCTTATCACCCTGAAGTTGATTATTTTCCTATACCAAATCAGATCAAATCAAATTTCATTTGACACATACACATACATACAGAGTACGACATGCAGTGAAATGCTTTTTGCATCTGTCCGGTATTCAAACATAAGGAATGCAATTTGGGATAAAAAAATATAACCAAAAGGAGGTAGATAAATAAAAAAAAAGTATAAACTATATAAAAAGAAACTATATAAAATATGAAAATATAAGTGAAAAAATAATGTATATACATATACATAAATATACATAAATGCGTATGGTTTTTAATTATTGTCCTTAAAGTGTCTATGTGCAGTATGGTGTGTATGGTGTGTATAAAGTGGTAAACTTTATAAATATAAATATATATACACCTACCAACATGTTTCAAAGTGGTTGGTGCCTTATTAATTTATTAAATAGAGAATACTTTTTGTGTTGTTGCTCTTTATTCATTTATCGTAACATTTAATCTTACTGAATGCAGAAAACTTATCATATCAACGATCGCACAGAAGCAAATGTCAACCTTTAACAAATGACACCTGCCGTACTGTCAGAGCTGCTTAATAAAGAATTCAACAGCACTCTGGTATAAAATAGAATATTACAACAAAAAAAAAAAAAGATGTGTGTGAAAGGAACCCTGAAGGACTACAGTATAATTGGCCTCTTAGCTTTGTTTAACCCGAATTTGGTGGCCATTTTGAACCTGGAAGTCCCTCTCAGTGAGTCCTTTCCAGACTCTGGTGCCCCCGTATCTTCAAGTAATCAGTACAGGATTGTTTAGAAAGAAAAATGGTAGCCGTGCGACTGACATCAGTTTGCTTGGCACTCGGAAAGCAGTTTCAATTCCTACAATCCCGAGAGAGAGAGAGAGAGAGAGAGAGAGAGAGAGACAGAGAGAGAGAGAGAGAGAGAAAGCAGCTTGCAGAACCTGGCATCAGATCAAGAAGTCAAACGCTGCCAAAGACACGCATTTACAACGATTAGCTACCTTTTTCTTTTATCCGTCCCATAGGTGGTTATCTAATCGCCAGTTTTTGTTTACTGGAACCGCTCTGTTTAGAAACTGCACCAGACATTAGCTGGAGCTAGCAATGATGAGGTAAAAATGTCATAAGAGAAAGAGAGAGAGAGAGAGAGAGAGAGAGAGAGAGAGAGAGAGAGAGAGAGAGAGAGAGAGAGAGACAGAAAGAGAGAGAGAGAGAGAGAGAGGAATATAGAAAAAATATATATAGAGAGAGAGAAGCGAGTATAGGTGAGCGGCGTCCTATCAGAGACACTAATAAGATAAGCTAGGATACACTCACACGTAGAACTTCATAAGCTTTTAATACTTTTAGCTCCATCTACAAGCAGAACCTCCAAAGTGTAAGCACAATCTGTGGAGTTCACTTCCCGTAGGTTCGACGAGACCTACACGCCGAGAGCCGGAGCTGACGAGGATTAAAGAACGGAGAACGAGATGTTCAGATCTCCAGCAGAAACTCCAGCATCTTGTGTGATAGCTTTTCATCCTAGTTTGGATTTTGTTGAGTCAGTGACGTCTCTGAGGACGAGAAAGCATGTGTGTAGGGAGTTTCAAATCAAATCACACACTGAGAACATACCGTGGATTAAGGAAAAATACATCGATTTATGTTTTGTAGTTACAATTAAAAATCCTAGATATAACGGTTACATAAAACAAAAGCAATACGTATAGTAAAGTTGCAAGATTTGGCCACACAATATATTAAATCTCTCTCAAACTTCTTTTTTTTCATTTTTCCATTTAATTACTCTCTCCGTCTCTCTGTTCTTAAGTGGATTTAATAACAACAACAACAACAACAACGACAACATAATCTCATTATTGCAATTAAAGGTGTTGGTGGTGGTGGGATTAAAAAAAAAAGAGGAAAAATCGTGAGTAAAAATGTGTTATTTTAACAACAGTAATTTATACTGCATAATAAAAGAAATAATATAAAGGAAATGAATATGAATTTAATTATGATTATGAAGTGATTAAAGTGTCCTTATAAATGGAATGTAATTATTCTTATTTGACTCATGATGCTTTTAAATTGAATTTTAAATACTTCAATATTAGTAAAACATAATAAATAATTAACATCTTTTCAATTATTTTTAAACGTCTATGTAGCACAGACATATTCCTTATTACATAAATATTATATTATTCTATAAATATAACTTAGGTTAACCTGTAACCTGTATAAATAAAGGGGGCGGGGCTATAACACTGGGGCTCTGACGTCATCTCGGCGCTTTGTGACACTTATACGTTTGCGTTTTATCCAATCGGTTGTGTACAATTCGGTCACGTGATTAAGACTTCGATAATTGAGGAAAATTACGACTAATTGAAGTTTGTTAGTAACAAAGAAGAGAGAAAAATAAAAAAACGGTGATAAACATCAAAATGTCGCCCAAAAGGACAGTAATAAGACGAGGTAATGTTTTGTTTGTTGGTTTTTAATCGATAATTCCACTCTTTGGTGGAATAGCTAATAATAGTTAGCTTAGCAAGCTAATAATAGTTAGCTTAGCAAGCTAATAATAGTTAGCTTAGCAAGCTAATACTGTAATAGTTAGCTTAGCAAGCTAATAATAATTAGCTTAGCAAGCTAAACTAGTTCCTCAGTAGTTCCTCCTCCTTATAATGTGTTATGTGATGTGTATATATTATCTATTATATTATATATATGTTATATACACATATATACATATAGAATGTGTGTTTTGGTTTTGTTATAACGCGTTTAAATGTAAGTATTTGCTGAAATGAAAGTCACCTCAGGACAGTTTTGCTCCTGTCATGGAGTTTCATACAGTGCTGTTATTTTTCTAACGAGGGTGCCAATAATATTTTTGAGTATGCACACGAATAGCCTTGAGTAGAGTTAACACTCCCTCCCATATTGTGTATTAAACTGTATTAAAGTGTCAGTATGATTTATATTTTAAGTGAATCCGATTCTAACTTCTTGTTTGTTGTTATTTCTGTGAGAAACTTTGAGGCGGTGTCTTTCCCTGACAACACAAAAAAAGTCCAGGTTAGTTCATTTCACCTTTTTATATTTTATTAATGTGCGTTGAATTAGAATTGTAACAGAATGTAAATGTTTAACGAATGTATCGCACAGGAAGTCGACATCCGCAATTAAACACGTGCACGTCTTCTGTTGCATGAACTTAAACTTCTCTTGTGATTTTAAGTAATGTTCTCTTATCCAGCATAGACGACCAAACACTTTCGCATCCCGCCGTAGCTTTAGAGTTGTTGCTTATGTAACGACGTAAACCATGATTTAGTTCCAGTTGTTGTACCTGTCTTTATATCCACTGTTGCAAGTCTGTTATTGTAACAGTTAAGGTGGTGTTTAATAATGAGAAAAGTCTAACACTGTGGGTGGGGTTTGTTTTTTTCCCACTTAAATAAAGGTTGGAGATGTTTGTCCACCTTTGCTGATTATACTTTAATGTTACATTAGATTTTTCTGGCCCTGAAATAGGCCCTGCCCCACTAAACTGAAGCATAGCTGTTGATGTGATGATGTGACATGATGCGACTGTTTTAGATACGGAGTACAAGCGAATTACTTGAGTAAAGGAAAAGTTTGTTAAATGCTTTCGTTGCAGTTTTATTGCAATTCATCGCCCAGGCAGCAGAGGGCTCTTAAAAAATACAGACTGCTCCTTTAAAGAGTTCAGCACTCACTGTATATGGAGATTAGTGCTTTTGGTGATGCATAATACATAAAGAAACACATGTTCGCACACATGTAGATGTGCGCGCGCGCTCACACACTCACACGCGCGCGGCTTTTATCCAGACACGCTCTCGGATGTTGAATAATGGTGTCCTCTTTGGGAAGCGGCAGTTCCGGCCTTATTGCTTCCCATCCAGCTCCATCAGCACTTTAGAAGATTAAGTTCTAGTGTGTCTTATCGCCCTGGCTCTGTGCTCCCGGCTGTGCGTTGGCTCTCGCAGACCCGGCCACGTCCCCCTTTCTCCACAGCCGCCTCACCCTGTCGTCTCCACAGGACCTTAATTCGGCCTCTTCTTTTGCTCCTATCTGCTTGTTTCACGTTTTTTCCTCTCCGGCTGCTCGATTCATCACCGCAGGATCAGCGGAGAAGGGCCTCGCCGTCACAGAACGTTATCAGCCATCTCAATGTCGTCGCCGGTGCAGGACATGGAGAGACAGGAGGTTTATAGAGAGATGTAGCGAGATGTGCAGTTCTATCGGTTGACCTTTTCAGCCAGCGCAGGCAACGCAGCACCTAGAAGAAGCGCACCGCCTCGCACATGAGCGAGCGTTAATCCGTTATCAATAGCACGCCTGCCCTTAATTATGCAGAGGTGACTGATAAATTAGCCTAGGCGGAATGGCGATTATCTCTTCAATCCGTCTGGTATCTGGAATTAAAATCAACGGCTCATCAGCAGATTACATGATGCACAGAGTACAAGTCCTAAAAGGGCGACACGATCACACAATTGCAGCGTGCACATGTATCATGGCTCGCAGCATATCCGTCATATCTCCTCCCAGAACACGATCACGGTGCGATTAAACCCAGCATAGCATCACGTGCAGCAGAAATTGCATTTCGAGACGTTTCGCCTAAACAGCATGTCGTGCTCTTTGATCTCCGTCCATCACGGGTCAGTCGAGTCTCGTTAATTACGCTCTCGCACGTTAACTGCCCTCCGCTGCCCTCTTCTGGCTCAATGATCACCTCTAGTGGAAAAATATAATGAATGAGAATGAACAAAAGGTTGAGTTTGAGTTTAAAATCTCTCTCTCTCTCTCTCTCTCTCTCTCTCTCTCTCTCTCTCTCTCTCATGACTTAATATAATACACTTGATTTGAGTAAAAATGAAAAAAAATGTCTTATGTGGAATATTTAGTGCATTAATAGGAAAAAGACACAATTAATGGTGACAATATATTAAAAAAAAGATAAAATAAGGATGTGTGTGTACCATAACTGTGTATCTTAAGCTGGCTAAAAATTCACTTAACCGTTCCATGAATATCTTCTTATTTATATTTGAACTTTAAATTACACACCCAGATTCTCTGGAAACCTTTTGTTTGGCACTCAAGTCTTTCATTATTTTATGTACGAGAATGTAAGCGAGTCTGTTTGGATGAAGAATACTTTCCAGGCAAAGTGCACTTTCCGCAGTGAGCCTACACCAGGAGATACTCCGGTGTCACGGCGGATATTCGTCAGCCACTCGCCCGTTCCCTTCGTCCTGACCTAAAAACAAAGTTCTGTGGTGTTCAGGCTGACCGGTGGAGGAGTGACAGGAGCGCAGAAGCCGGACGCTCAGGTGGACACGGCACAGAGATGAGCGGAGCGCAAGACGAGATGGGTTGTGGCACGCCGCATCTCCAGCTTCGCTGTTAGGACAATTGTCTGAAGATCACACCGAGGAATTAGAGGAGGTTTATCTATATCACCGCTTTCATCCATGCAACAGAAAACAATTACATGAACCGGAGTCAGAACAGGAGGAAACTACACGTGTACAATAGTAACGGTCTCTAGCTTTGTGTTTTTTTAGTCTGTTGTTTCTAATTGAAAAAATAAAAGCTGGACATTTTTGCAATGTCTATTGCCCCTTTTCCACCAAAAAGAACCGGGTGCTGGTTCAAAGTTGGTTCCACTGGCGAACCTTCTAAGAACCGGTTTGTCTTTCCACCGGCTAGAGAGCATCAGAGAGCCGAGTCTGACGTCACTGTATACGTGTCACGTGTCCCAGCAACGTTAGCGCAGCAGCGGCAAACACAAACACATCAACAATGGCGGCTGTTGCTTTACTGTTAATGCTCATGGCTTTGTGAACCTATGTGAACACCCAAATGTGGCGAATCCAACGAGTACGTGCAACTCCATTTAATCTGTATAAACGGAGGTTGTTATCGAGAAAGTACATAACGTTATTTTATCGTTAACACAGAAAAAAGTTAGCCTTAGCATGTAGCTACTTACTATCATGTGTGCTGATAATGTATCATATCGTGGTAAAGTAAAAGTGTATTAAACATTAGTATACTTAAGGTACATTATCAAATGTGCTAACAGTAGCTCCACCCACAAGCGGTTCTTAAGTCTAGACCAGCAACGTTTTGGTGCTACTTAAGAACCACATTTCCTGGTTCAGAGCCGGTGCTTTGGCTGTCGAAAAAGAAAGAACTGGTTCTAAATTAGGCTCCGAACCAGCACTCAAACTGCCTCGGTGGAAAAGGGGCATATATGTGCTTAGCATACGTTTTTCTTTGCCTTGTTTCCGATCAATGAATGAAGTTTTGAGTTATTTGATTGAAGAAATTTACAGCCATTTTTTTTGCTCTAGTTATGTGATGCGCGATAGTAAACAAATCGTAAAAAAAAAAAAAAAGGATAAATTTTACTCTGAGACTCAATAAACAAACCGGCGTGGACTTGTCCCGAGAGTAGGTCTGAGAGCGTAGAGGTGTGTGTGTGAGCGAGAGAGACCAGAGCGGGTCAAGGACAAACACAGCCGCTCTGTATAAATATTCAGATTTCAAATGAGACCTTTTGAGCATTTACCACTTGTCCAGTACAATGTAGTGTTGCATCATCTAATGCAATTTCCATATAAATGGAGTTTTGTTGTACTAAAAAAATGTGCAGCGAGCAGCTTCGCCAGCTCACCAGATCAGGGTCATGAGCTTGAGGTCAGTGTGTAACGTGGGTTTCTTTCAGGTTCTCCGGTTTCCTGCTAAACACATGCAGGTTAGATGGCATCGTGACTGTGAAAGATCAAACGATGGTTAATGATGAAACGGGGAACAGCCAGCAGGACTCGAAGTGCACACCGTAAAGCAGGGACATCTCCACACGCCCTCGCTGACTTCTTTTGTTCACGCGCGAGTCAAAAATAAAAACAACCCCTCACTTCCAAATATTGTCTCACTGCTCTGTCGTGATTTTTCTGTTTCTTTTTCCTATATATATTGATCTGGAGATGGACACAAATGAATTTTACCCCTCCTCCTGTCCGTGTACGAGTGTAGAGATTGTAATACTCTTCAGTTATTAGAAAAACACACAGCACAGAGGAACGACGACTGCAGAGGCTCTGAACACCAGCCAGAATTCTATTACAGGAAGACCGCATCAGATACAATGAAGTATTTTCAAGGGATCGAGAAACAACAATGTATATAAAAAATCCCATAAATAAAAAAATAGCAGACAATTTTAAGAGCATTAGAAGTTTGATCTTCTTCAAGGCAAGGCCACCGGGGACTTTCACGGCACTAATTATTCATAAAAATGAAATGCCATATTAGTTTGTCTCGATGTAATTTTATTTTGACTGAGTTTTCTTTCCCCCCTTACGAGGCAGCTTGGCAAAGCGAAGGCGATAGATTTTTTTTTTTCTTTTTTTTTTCTTTTTCATGGACCTAAATAATGAGATGGATGGACGGTTTCTGTATTAACACAATTCAAATACAAGTGACGAAAACGGATATATTATTATTTGTTTATGTTTATATAAATATATCTTAGTCCTAGATCTATTTTGCCACAGAATCAAAAGTCCAGGCGTTGAATCTGAACCCGAGCCCTAACTCATGAGACCTGAACAATAAACTTGCTCATTCAGTACTTTTGGTTTGTTTTCACCCAAGTAGGAGGAGTTTAATCAGGTACGACTCCACCCCCTCAACTTTCTGGCGGTTCTGCCAGAAGGGATACTTGTGATTTTTTATACCACTGCAGTTTGCCAATAATTAATTCTTAAAATCTGTTTATATACGTTAATGACGTGTAACGTCTATGAAACAAATCAGTTCCTGTTCTTACTTTCGTCATAGCAGATATAAATAGCCTTTCCTTCATCAGCGTCTCTCTCTTTTTCCCTTCTTATTATAATTAAGACAGCTTATCGTTTTGCTTAGAAACAGGAAAGTCTTTCCCATGTGGGAAAACTTGTATACAGCTTTGCCTCTGACTGTTTAAAAAGTGCCAGCACTTGAGAATTCTTCCATAAATGCTGAATGAATATCTCTTCCAGGACAATGGCAATATATCAACACATGTAAGTTGTTACTATAGAAATGACATTAGACCAAGCGTATTAACAAGTCGCTTGCTAGCTGATTCTACTGTCATTGGTGTTATAGAAAGTTCTACGATCAGCGTTAACGATCGGCGACTGTTCTTGCACATTTTGCCGGAAGAGCAGAAACAGCTCGGTTCAGCAGAACTCCATGGGTTTTGACAGGGAGGGAGAGGGGACTGCGAGGTGCCCGAGACGTCCTCCGAGTCACAGACACGCACCTTGTTAAGACTGTTAGGATCAACGCCGTGATTGATCTACACGTCAGATCTTTAACTGAAGCTCCAGTCTACGGCTCATTTTATGCTCTGAGGTCAATTAACGAGCTGCAGAGGTGAAGGAGGAACTCGGGCCGGCGGCGCCTTTGTCTCATGCGTGGACTCTATTCGAGCATGCGTTTTAGCCCTACCATCCACCTTTATGCATGCTGCCACATTTGCCTGTCCTTCTCTTTCTTCGCTCATCATGGGGGAGGGTTTGGCCCTCAAGGACAGTATTATGTGTCTTATGTATCTTGCATGGACGTGAAGCCGGAGCTGAGGCAAACGTACACGCATACAAATGAGGGACACACGTTTTTGAGCATTTTTTTTTTCCAAATTAGCAGTTGAGGAGAAAAAAAAAAGAGTTAAACAGGAATAAACTGATTGTTCCACATTAGACTACTTAAGGCCACTCCATCGCTGACAGACCATAAAGTACGTCTTTAGGTTTTTGCGTCTTGCCGGCATTAAATATAGATGCTGTCGGATTAACATTTCACAAGAGAGCATGATTAATGGGAGGTTTGACTCACTAGCGCCGCTCCTTATTCCGTCACTAGCAAGCTAATGGGCTTTGATTTTATTCAGATCATCCTTTACCCATCAACCTAACTATCCGCTCTTCACGGGAAGAGGGGTTTTCTCATCCACGACTACAGATTCGGAGTACAAACGATGCCGAGTTTGAAGAGGCTTTACGCCACCGCGGCCTCATCTGAACATCAGAAACTCAACGCGACGCTAGATGCTGATCTCTCGGTTTTCTTGTAAACCATTTATTTTTGATTCTGCATCAGCAATAAATGACACATCGATACTGTCAAAGCCTTCTCCTTTCTCCTTGAAAGACGTGCCCAGAAAGGGTTAAAGCCCCTTCCCCCTGGCTTTGCCTCCCACTCTGTCTAGCCCTCACCCTTTTTCTGTCTCCCTGCATCCATTTGCAAATGATCTCGCTTGTCTGCATATTGTCACTTGCAGCCTGCCCGCACATTCATCAACTGTCGGCCGGTGCTCGGCGGCGCCCCCCGCGCCCTCCACACTTAATTGTTCCTACTCTGACCTGCGAGAATAGAGAATGATGTCCCCCTCTCTTGTGCTGGTGCCGGCGAACGAGGATTAACAACTCTGCGGGGATGGACGAAGCCTGTCACGGTCACGTAGCCTCTCGTTTCACATACCCCCCACCCCTCGAGGTTTCTTCGGGGCAACTCCATCCCCCCCAATACTACACTATAGATGGCCCTACGTGTTCCAGATTCTTATTGCATGAGATGGCTCGTGTGGCAGGTTTTGATTCCGTATTTATAACATACTCCCTTTTTGAAATAGGAACGATTTCATGTTAGTGTTAGAAACTTGATAGTGTTTGAGATACTCCAGACTCCTGCTGAACCTAAACACACCCGGTATTAATACAGAGAACCGGGAATAGTTTAGCAAGTGCCTTTGTTCAAAGGTGGAGGCTTTCATACCGCTGCCTCACCTTCTTCCACGCCTGTCTACTTTAACCAGTGCCATATTCTACAAAAGCTTGTGTGTTTTATAGGGTTGTGTTTCACATGTTTGTCAGCTGTAGCTGCACCTACGCTGACCAACAGCTTCAAGTCATCACCAAGAAGTCTAAAGAATTGTGTCCTCGATTTGCAAAATTCCGGCAACAAACAGCCACAAAACGGCAACAAAACGCTGCTATTGTAGAGCAACACCTGCCCCTTAGGGGTGAGACGTGTATGTTGAAGAGCGCATTTCATTGGAAGGGCACAAGACTAGTACAGGGTGAATTTTTATGTATCGGTGTCTACAGTGGATGTAAGGTGCCACGGCATTTGCATGAATGAGGAGTTGCATGACTTGGACTTTTCACGTTCTACCACGCATCAAGACGACTTCTGAACAATGCCGCCGCATTAGCTACGACAAGACATGAATTATAAATCATTTCACTGTTGCAAAATACTATTTCCAGTCGCCTTAAACGGGATTAAAAATTAAATGCTACTGAAAAGGAATAGGAAAGCAGCTTGAACTCCTGCTACTTTCAAGCAGAACAGTTCGGGCCAGTGGGGAGCAGAAGAGGGGCTGCTTTTAGCCGAGAGATGTTAGTTCGAGGCCACGCGATGCCAAAAATCAAAACCTTTGAAGGCTAGTCTCTCTGAGCAGATATCCAACAAATATTTACCCAAGTAAAGTCTGCAGCGCATAAACAAGCACAGCTTTAAAAAGTGCTAATTTATCGCAGAAAATTGCTTGGGAGTAGTTCACCGTGAGCTGCTGTTAGGAGGCGTAACTTCAGATACACTCTGTGAGCTGGGAAAAGACCCTCATTTTGGTGTAGGTATTAGTTCAGAAAAGAGCAGGTGCTCCTGTTAGTAAATAAATCCTGCTCCCTTTTTTTAGTTTTAAGAAACGCTAAGTCACTGCGTACATCATTCAGTATTCTTCTTCTTATTGTTGGTGGTGGTGGTGGTATAATTATAATGATTACATACAATTCTGCCTTCTGCATTGGACCTGATGATGTTAATGCTGTGAATGCAGCAAACCTATAGGTGAGGAACGGCAAAGAACTTCAGCAGAATCGATGAAGTAGTAATAAAAGCTTACTAACCCTGCTGGGTTGTTGGATGGCTAGATGGAGAGTTGAAGGATGAATGAAGGGCTGTATGATTGAGTGGATGGGTGGTTGGTTGGTTGATTCTGAAGGTGGATTAAAGAATGGATAGGTTATTAAATTGGTGGATGAAGGGACAATTGGCCAAATGTATGGTTAGATGAAGTGATGGTGGATTGTTTACAATGAACAAATGGAAGATTCTTTCTGGATGGTTGTACGTGTCTATGTATAATACATATATTCATGTCTGCTTTTATCTTTCTCTTCTCTCTCACAAGCTTTTACTAACCACATACACGTTGTTTTCCCCCACACATATACACACACACACACACCTGATCTACAGTCTTTATATAAGTTCACACACGTTATAGAAAAGCAATTCTCATTTAGAGTGGATGTTTAGACTGAATCGTACCTTCCGAAAAGTTTTTTTTTCTCAAGAAAAAAAAAAACGAGCCTGAGACAAGAGGAAATGCAACAGCTTAATGGCAACCACTTCAAACAAACAGTTAGCAGGTGCCATTTCAGTTCAAGAGCTTTTTATACATTACCGTTAGCACAAGAACGATTTAAACCGTCTGCCCAGAAACCACAGGCAGCGTACAGTCCAACATCATCTCACCTTTACAGACCCAAAGATCTGAGTTGTGAGAAGGCTGCAAACGCCTGCAGCACTCTCAAACCTGCGTGTGGCTGCTGCGACAGCCTTAACACTTTCACTGCTATTAAGGGTCATGCTACTACTGTCCTCCCTGTAAACATGACAATTTCTCTAGTTTAATTCACTAGTTTAATCCCACGCACTCTGATATGTGCTCTGCTGCAAAACTGCACCCACACAAAGTTTCTATTTTCCTCACAATTTGGCAGTTACGTGGTAGCAGGAAGCTGTAACACAGTGGTAACCTAACGCCATCCTAATAATGGTCTGATGTATGGAGATGTTTATGGAGTACAGCTTTACTTCTGTGATGGGAAGGAGTTTGTAAATCGAGAATCTAAGAGATTAAAACATCCATCATTCTATAAATAAAGATACATGAATCTGTTTTATTTCTTTGCTTGCTCGCGTATTTATTTTTCACTGAGTGTTCTGTTTTTGTGATGTCACACCGCCACACCCAGGCTCGTAAGCATCGCTGTTTGTTCCTACGCTGAAAATCGGACAACGAGAAGACGTTCCGGTAACTTGAGCCCAAGAGCATTTAGTTTCATACAGTCCACTTGCTACAGCCGCTCAAGTCGGTTTTCTTGCACAGATTCATGTTCGTCTGTAATCATGTCCAGGATAAAGTCACTCCAGAAGACAAAAGTTATTACGTGAGCATCTGTCACTGTGCCAAACTGCCCCTGAACTCCAGAAGAACTTCCATTAATACACGATGCTGTGGACTTTGTGTAAATTCACTCCATATAAAAAAAAAAAAAATCCCCTTTCGCTCAGCTGTCAGATCGCACTTTGTCAAAACTGGGAACGGCTTCATCGGAGGTCAGGTTCGGAAAACAGAAATAGCCACGCTGACCTCGAACCTCCGACCGCGACGGTTTTTCGTTCACGGACAAAGGACATGACATATTGGTAAATACGTGCATGACAATAGGTTTCCGTTCGAATGCACTCAGATCCATTGTACATTAATAGAGCGAGTGTTTTATTCATGAGCCATATTACTCTGGCGCAGGCCGAGAAAGCGCCGCACGCTCCTTGCTCTCAGACGCGACACGAGCGATCCTAACCACACCGGACAAGTTCGGCACTGCCCCCGTTTACCACTGCCCACCCTTCTGCCCATTATAATAATCTATTCAAGGATTAAAGGGTTTTTTTTATCTCCAATCCCATAAATAATGAATGCAATGTTTCAAAATTTAATTGCCCCGAATTAAATGATTCAAGATAATGTTTCTTTTATAAATTTGTAATGGTGGTAAGGGGCAAAAGTACATTAGATAAAATCCAAACCCTTGTTCTTATCACTGGAGGAAAACAGCAGAGGAGTGACCTTACATCATCATCAACGGAAGTCTGGGTAGTTTCCAGACGTTTCCAGGTGAAATCTGTGTGGGATTTTAATCCGTTCATCACAAAGAGTTTCCCCAAGAGGCTTCTCTACATTCCTGATGGAACCCTCCGAGGACACCGAGAGAAAGAAAGGATTTGAGGAAGAGCTGAGATACAGATGCTCAAATCCTTTAACACTAAACAAAACATCAAGGAGACTTCCAGCAGTGTCCGGCGTATACGCATGTGTAATGCGAACGATTTTCGACTAATATGATGAAGAACATGTAGCAACACAGGACGTTAAAGCTAATAAGTGAGTAGCAGATAATCTGCTTCCTTTTTGTTTAACAATTTTGTGGCTCCAAAATACAAAAAGTCTATTTTGTACGAGCGGTCACGTCACTGTGACGGTAGCGTTGCTAACAAAGCTGTTTTGTTACGTTAGCGAAGAATAACCTACGACTGAGACCGCTGTTATTTAAAAATAATAATGTGACCAGTGGAATGCTGCTTCCCCATGTAGGGAGCGCGGTGTTCGCTTACGCCACGGTGATTACAACGCTTCATTCATGTTTTATAATGTCACACTTCTTGCCACTAATTTCCTTATTTTCTTTAGAGAAAACAATTTTTTTTTTTAATCCGTCTACTGTTGATATTTTATGTGGCGCGTCTTTCACTTTACGGCCAAAACGACTTTGTGCCACAATCCTAAAAAATAACACGTGACTTCTGACCAATCAGGTTTGAGCATTCGACTATGCTGTGGAATAAATCGTCTTTTTTATTTTATTTTACTGTATATTATTCCTCCTGTTACTGTTATACACTTAATATTGTTGAAAGTAAAACTTACTTCCTGTTTTCGCTTTACATTACTTAAGAGAAGACACTATTTTGCCTTTGAAGTCAACATTTTTTTTTTTCATGGCTGCGAATGAGCTGTTGCTATAGAAATGTCTTACAACAAACGCATTAATCTTCTGACCAATCAGAATCGAGAAATCCAGAATTTAATCAAATGGTGCTTCTTGTTTTTGTCTGTTAACCAAAAAATTATTCCATCAGCATCAATTTTGTAAGTTCAGTAAATATAAGGATATTTAATTAACCTGCCTTGCCCCCCCCCTCCTCCCCCCCTCCAGATCTACGTATTCTATGGTCACCGAGTTCGTCATCCTTCACAAACAAACACAACGACATCAGGCTTCGGTGAGTCTTTTTTATTGTTTAAAGCTTAGCATCTCTTTCTTCAACTTTCAAACAGTTTTTAACGTTCCAAACATCTGGAATTTGCGATCCGTCAACATTCATCTGGCTCCAGCGGGAACGTTTTCAAAGCAAAGTACGAGAACTATTTTAAAATACTGAAGTCTTTAGCATTTTCTTTTGAACTCTAATGTAGAAAATTAGCATCACTTTGAGTCGAGTATCGTACGGTTTCATTTCTTTTATTAGATCCGTGTTTTAAAGTCGTGTCGTACAGAGCGGCGTTTTAAACGAATGCGATGCGCTCTAGGGAAAAACAAAAAACAACAATATTTGGAACTTGTAAGTGTTGAGCGCGGAAATCCGACACAGATGTAAACAAACCGTTAACAACCTTATCATGGAAGAAGTCGCGTGCACTCTACACTCGTCCCGTTCTCATCTATACATTCGTAGTAAGACTATTTGTCTGTAATCGTAAAGTAATCGCTAGCGTCTAACATTCGTAAGGTTCAATCACAGTATGGCAAACAAAAATATTCCACTTTCCGAAAAATATACTGACCGTTCTGAAGTGCAATCAAAACAAAAACCATTCTCAGCTTCTTCTTTGTCCTTTTTTTTTTAATTTTTTTTTATATAAAGTCCTTCTGAAAAGACCAGGACTTTTCAGGTAATAGAGGAGCAAAAAAAAAATAAAAATGATTGTCTAGCAAACGCATTAACAGAACAAGCGTCGTGTCTTTCTTTTAAAGTAAGAGTTTTGTGAATAAAAACGAATGCGTTTTTTTAGCCGACGGCTCGGCGAAGCCTCGCTGAGTGTTTGATGTTAGGATTCGTTTTTAAACGTGATCAGTAACATGTTAACAAAGATACGATTTAAACGTTAACCGAAGAAACATGCGTTCAGTCAACTGTATAGCTTCTAAACCAACTGACAGGTTTTATTTTTTTTACCCATAATGTTTATATTTAACTAGATGTAACCTGGTAATTGACAAGTTAACACATGAATAGATATATATTTTCTAACATTCCTGTTTTAATTTACTGATATTACGTGATCCTGTTAGTTTTGTTGTTTCACCTTGTGTTTAACAGTAAACTTTAGTAACTGCCTCTTTAAACATAGTGTGGATGTAAGCTAGTCTCTGCTCCAAGCACTAAACATGCTACTCTTTAGGTAAAGGGAAATCTCCTTTAGGATCAACGCCGCCGTTCTGATGTAGTCACGCTGAACCCCCGAACATCAGGTAAGATGATGACGTTTCTCAGTCTTTGAGCCACCTGCTTCAAATAAACAACAACAACAACAAAAAGTGTGGCACTCTAAATGTGGAAAGAAACAGCAGAACATCATCTGAAATCTTCTCATCTATATTAAAAAAAAAAAAAGTTGTAAGTAACAGACTGCTGTTTTAGTTTCGATTGCTTTCACTTCTATTCGTCAGTCGTTTAAAACAGAAAATAAATAAAAGAGCAGAAATCCGCAATTGAGCCGAAAGACGCTATTCCCAATCTTTGGACGTCTTCTCAGTTCTTTGCGTGCTCGATTCTGCCGTCTCTCCTCCGGTCTCCTTTCGTGCCCCGTTAAGAAGCGGCATCTTCAGGTCTTCGTCCTCTTCTTCCTCCTCTAGTTGGCGCAAGACGATGGGCAGCTTGGCGTCGGTATTCTCCAGAAGTGCGATGTCGCTCTCCTCGTACACGGGCAGAGGAGCGCCGTCGTCCAGCTTCTTCCGGAAGTGCAAGCGCTTGGCACGGCCGCAGGCCTCGGCACGCTCCAGGATTTCTTTCTCGGCCAGACGCAGCTTTACGGCCATATGCGAGTGCGGCGAGAGGTCAGATTTCTGCAGCATGGACCTGTCCTCCTGAAACACACACCACAGATGTTGGTCGCTTGAACTCACACCATAGGTTTCTATAGAAACGGCTCATTCACAGGGGCTTTTAGTTAGGAATAAGGTGTGTGAGATTTTATATACAAATGTCTACACACACACACGGGTAATAAACGTGCTACTGCTGTACCTCTGAAGTGGTTTTGTACGTCTTGAGGAGCAGCGTGGCTCTTGTCTCCAGGAACGTCCACAGCTTGATCTCGTTCTCCCAGCTGACAGGAAACTCTGCGTTCCCTAACGTGAAGATCTTGTTCATGGCGTGGTCACCCACCAGGTAATCTCTGAGCTCCTCTGAAATGAGATAATCGTACATACGTCATGTAAATGACGGGATGTGGTAGCTCAGTGGTTAAGGTGTTGGACTATTGATCGGAAGGTCATGGGTTTGAACCCCAGGTCAACCAAGCTACCACTGCTGGGCCCCTGAGCAAGGCCCTTAACCCTCAGTTGTAAGTCACTCTGGATAAGGGTGTCTGCTAAATGTCGTAAATGTAAAGTATGACTGTGAAAGGGCTGTGTGTTTGTCAGAAGACGTTTATCCACAAGGACACGTGGGCTTTACTCTACAGGATTTATGACTTCTTACACGTTTTTGAATAGTTCAGTATTTCCCGTACAGTCGTGTCACGTTCTTACCTTCCGTCATGCAGAAGACACGCAGGAAGGCCAGGAGTTGGGCCGAAATGGGCGGCTCGCTGCAGTGCAGGGCGAAAACGCTCGACCTGCGGAGATAAAAGGATCAAAGTAAGTCTTTAAATCGAACCTCGTTAACTCTATCATCCGAGTCACGTGACGACCGATTGATCTGAAGCGACGACTCGATGCATTTTTAAAAATCATTCATAATTTAGTGCTTAATTACTGAAGGGCATTGAACCTCTCCCTTTTCATCTCCGATTCCAACAATCAAACGTCAGGGGAGATAGAAAAAAGGAAGGCGAATCATTTGTGCCGAATCAAAAGGTAATTTTGTGTCAAACAGGTGACGTGTTTGACAGCTTGATCAATGTGACAATACGCAGGCGGCCCGGGCAACGATATTATAGCACAAATACATTACGGCGCTTTCTGTGCAGCGCAGCAATTCGATTACCCCGTGCCCCGAACTTCATAAACAACTCATCCAATAGAGAAAAAGTTGAACCCTGAGCGCAGCACACACTCAGCGCCACTGCTACATACAGCACATTCACCCAAATATCATCCAACAACTGTGAGTGTAATATATAATCATTAAGTAATTAGTGACAACGTCATCTGTCACAGCAGCTGCATTACAAGTCGTCCCAAAAACAGCTTTTCTTTATCTCTTAAATTTAAGATCACAAAACTAAACAATGCTTTTCAAGCTATCAGAATTCACGCTCACTCATTTTCTACCGCTTATCCGAACTACCTCGGGTCACGGGGAGCCTGTGCCTATCTCAGGCGTCATCGGGCATCAAGGCAGGATACACCCTGGACGGAGTGCCAACCCATCACAGGGCACACGCACACACACACTCATTCACTCACGCAATCTCACACTACGGACAATTTTCCAGAGATGCCAATCAACCTACCATGCATGTCTTTGGACCGGGTGTGAGGCGAGCATGCTAACCACTAAGCCACCGTGCCCCCGCTATCAGAATTAATTTTAATAATAGAATATAATACGGAGTTTCATGTTAGTACTAGCTGTTTACTTACGCCGGGATCCCAGCACGTGCCAGCACCTCGGCCTTCATGGCATACAACCTCTCGCTCTTACTGACTCCCAGTTTGATCTTCACCCGGTCGTGTGCGTTGTCCTCGAAAAAGAAACCGTTGTGGATGACGAACTCTGCGTTGGATCTTGTACCGTAGAATATGTAGATCTGAGAAAGCAGAAACAAAGGAGCTTTTGGTGAATTAAAATAGTCCTAAACATGATTTGTTGCTGCGCTTCTGTCAGGGCTGCTGTTATAGAAAATGGATCATGTAAAAATTTTTTTTTTTGTTTTTTAACTTCCAGCGAGAGATAAATGGTGAGACTGTTATAACACAAGTGATAAGAGGAGCATGGACACGTTGCTGTGGCTCATTAAATGTGTCTGGACACGTGAAAGCCAAACGTTCTCCAAGCGCTGAAATCACAGCGTGTGGTGATCCCTGCAGGATGAGACGGAAGATAACTTTACCGTCGCATCGTATCAGCCCTGCATTTCCACACCCTGTTCACGTAGTCCCTCTCTGTAGAACACTTACAGATAGAAGAGAGTGGGAATGATAGAAAGAGAGTGCGAGTGATGTTAAATCAGGGATCAAACAGCTTGGTACAGAGAGAATCTCTCAGACACCACAGTGTGCGTCCCACACAACAAACTCTTCCTCTCTCCCTCCCTCAGCTGCCTTTGCCAATCTTATCAAATAATTCACATTTCACAGAAGATGGGGAGTTTGGGAGGGCAGGAGTCCACCCTGCGTATCCTGCCCTTCTCTCCGATATCGCCCACGAGCCCCTGTAATGGCCGACGGCCGATAAGCTCGTCCCGAGTAACCGGAAAACGTTTCTGCAGCCGTGGGGTAAACTTTGCATATTGATCCGATTAGACGGCTGAATATCGCTCGATGAGCCGTGGAGCATTTCTCTCAGCGACAACAGCATCAGATCTCACCTGCTCGCCTTCTTTATAGTCGTGCAGAGCGACGCACTCGCATCGGTCATCTTCCAGATTATAACCAGTCGTAATCTGAAAAGGAAAGAAACAAAGTGCTTAACCGGACGTAAAGTGTTAAAACTAAGCAGCAAAGTTTACGACGATAAAAAGAACTCGCCGAGCCGTTTACGCACAAGCGGAAATGATCGCGTTAAGATCCTTAAACATGTTTTAAAATATCGCCCAGTAAATTAAAGCATAAAAACAAACATGAATCAACTGACTAGAAAAAAGGAATTTGTAAAATTTAATAAAACTTAGCCAATTTGTCACAACTTCACGATAAACAAGATTATTACTGAGAAGAAAAAATAATATATATGCATTTTTATTAAACCTTAACCGGGGGAATTCTAAAAAGCAATTTCATTAAGCGTCCTAATAACTCCCGTTTTCAGCAATCCAAATCAGGAAATTCAGCGCCGGGTTTAAACGCATTTCCCCCCACGCAAAGCCATATATTGCTCTGTGGCGTGAGGCGCTGAACGCAATCAAAGCCAAATTATTCAAATAGAAATAAAATATCCCTGGAGATCCCGGTACAATCAGCAGGAAAAGCACATTATGTTCAAGTTTCTTTTTTTTCCCCTCCAATACGTGTGTTGGGATACACGTATATACACAACAGCCTGAGACACAAGACACCACTCACTCACTCTCAAGATTAGTGCTACACTAGAGCGAGAGTTCAGTTTAATTCTCCATATTCTATTTCTACCATAGAAAAGTCTCCTAAGGAAAAAATCAGAGAGAAAGAGAGAGAGAAAGAAATTGGACTCACCAGGCCGTTGGTGTGATTACACATGTCCCAGAGCGGGATGAGAGCCAGCGTGACCCGACTGCCGTCCTCTGTAGGGATCTGGTTCTGACGGGTCATCACGGACGACACGGCCCACCTACAACACACACACAATAAATACAATTTATCACATCAAACACTCATCAGGCATTTAGTAAAGCTACCCCCCCCCCCACACACACACACACACACGTCTTTTCTCCTCTTATTCTACTGCATGTATTTTGTCCTGATTGAAAAAAGCGAACATTATGGTAGCTTATGTGAGATACTTTGAATAAAGAGTCTTATTTGTCTTAGACTCCGATTCGAGATGTGGATCATGACATTGACGGCGACGACGACGTCGTAAAGCGAAACGGAACTCGTGTGTATCAGCGTGTTTATCGTGTCGAACTAAACGTTACGGTCCGACTTGGAAACCGGATGAAAGCGAAGGAGATTTTGTAATCGTTCAGTCGGTAATCCGCAAACCAGATAGCAAGTAACTCGTTGATAACGAGACTATTTAAAGCAGATCAATCAAAGTTCACACACCCGAGTCTACTCTCATGTAAATTTATGCAAACTCTGGAGCAAATGTCTGATATCCCCTTTTTTCCCCCCCCACATTCAGACGTCCTGCTGGTAACAGATGATGTGGAAATAAGAGACTGTCAGAATTATAATATCTGGCCTGGAAATTAGCAGCTATTAAAACAACTGCGATAGACTAAAATCGGTTCGAGCAGTATAAAAAAACAATTTCAGACGTTTCAGCGATTTCAGACTTTTTTTTTTTTTTGAAGGCGTTAAAATCTGTCTCTGAGTAACGTATCGACAACACGTGGTGGAGTCAAGTTCTGCTTTGAAGCATTTGATCATCTTCAACAAGAGCTTCATCACACTCAAGGTGGTGGAACGCTAGCGACACACACGCGCAAACCTAAGAGCGATTAAGAGTCTCCGATCCACCTCCTGGAATGTTTTTAGGGGTCTGGAGGAAACCAGAGAACTTGGACGAATTGCACACAGAGACTCGTGGGGAACTTGTAGGTATTCATACGAACATATTGGGTGCATTACAGCTTTAGGGCGTGCGGTTTGGTCACAAACACACAACAGTTAATCAATACTTGAAGCTTCACCACCAGCAGAAGGATCAAAGTAAGTTACATTTACAAACATTTTTTTTTTTTTTTTTTTTAGATTATTCCTTCAAAGTGTGTTTGTTTGTGTGTCTACATGAATATTGGTAAGTGTAGTGATCGTCTTGGCTTTAACAGGATTTGACATATTAAAGGTGGGGTCTCCGTTGTTTGAGAAACGCTTCAGAAAACTGCGTTGAGCCGCGAAACAAAACAAAAACTAACGTGTAGCCAATGAGCAGAAAGGGGCGTGTCTTGTCAATATGGGCGGAGAGAGTGTTCAGTGCGCATGTGTGACAAGCGGTTTTAACATTGACATGGAGGATTAAAACAAAGAAAGAAAGCGAAGAAAGGCTTACGATAAGGTAAGAAGTAGGACACGTGTTAATATAGGATCAGCTTTCCAGCGCTGGAGAGAACTGAACGTCTTCCGCGTGAAACGGAGCTAAACCTTTCACGCTACAACACACAGTACTACAAACACACATCTGTATTACCATAGTATTACTCATTGTGTTCATTTACTGATAAAAATATCCCCTCCGCCAGCCGCCCCAGCAGGTTCCGCCATAATAGTTGTCTGGGTTACGTATGTATGTGTGGGGCGGAGCTATCAAAACAGGGGTGACACCCATTTGGGTTAGGGGCGTGTTTGTTTTGGTGATTTCAAACGTCAACATCGGCTTTCAAACAACGGAGACCCCACCTTTAAAGCTCGTCTATATATAAATTTACAGATATATTTATCTAAATATAAAACTAGTTTTTGGCTACTTCATTTATAGAACAATGATTTCGTTTGTATCAGGATGTTCGTATATAAAGCTATAGAACGTAACGTGTGTTAATTAAAGGTGACAAAAGGTTATAGGTTTTTTTTTTATTAAATCGTTTTGTTGACACTAGCATTGTTATATACTTTAGCTTTATATACACCACGTTATATACTGTAGCTTTATATACACACACAAACTGTTGCATTATATACTGTAGAAATTTAGACTATAGCTTCATATACTATAGTGTTATGTACTGCGTTATATACTGTAGAGTTATGTAACGCTACAGTAGATAAAATATTATATACTCTCCAGAATATAAAGCTACGGTTAGTGTTATATACGACGTTATATACACTGTAGACCAAAACGTTCGGCACCTGGCAGCGTACCTCTGCTGATAAGACCTGGATTATAATTAGTAAAATTCTCAAAAATTCCGCAGCTACCGAAGACGGATTCATTAACCGTGACAAGATGCTATTTCATTCCTTTCACTCGTTGCCCAGCGGGAGCAGAAGCTTGCATCATGCTCAACAATCCGAAGATAAAAAGGGACCAGTGATAAATTATTCCCTCACAGATAATTTGGTGCTAATGAAAGAACAAGGAGAACAAACGCCTCGTTTTAAGAGGCCATTTTCTTACCTTTACAACCACCCTGGAATTTTTTTTTTCTTCCCCCACTTTCAGACACACACACACACACAGTGGAGATGCTCAAATTTGGGACACAGTAGGACAAACCAACCTGTAGTCATCAAAGGTGAACGCATCCTTCAGGGGCAGTTTGCTGGCGTTGGGATGAGTCTGGGGATCGAAGGTGACGAGTAGAAAGGACGAAGAAGAGGAAAGAAGAAAAATAAGGAAGGATAAAAAAAAGGACAGACAGGGAGGAAAAAAAAAAACACCACACACAAATCAGTCAGTGGAATTTCATTATGTGGCTTTCTAACACATCCTAACAAGAGTGTAGAGGAGGAAGGAGCGTCCGGCGGTGCTACTGTGGGATCATCGTGGCATTAGCCCCCCATACATCACTGTCAACTTAATTTGTTGTGCCCAGTAGCCGTCATAAATCTGCTTCATCAATTTGGGTGACAGAGAGCCACCGGTGCCACAGAAATCTACATTTAAAGGAACAGACCCACTCCCTCCAAGGGCTCATTTGCAGCTTGTGTCATGGACAGGGGAAAGATGGGGGGGGAAAAAAAAAAGAAAGAATGCAGAGGTCTAACTCCATAGCATAAAAACCTCCTGAACATGCAAAGCGAGTCAAAAATAGACAGAGGAATAAATGCAAGAGAGAAAGAGAGAGAGAGGAGAGATATATACATCTCCCCACCCAGGTGCTCCCGAGGCTGTGCGTGTGGCTCTCGTCCTGCTAAACGAAACCCCACGCTGCACAAACCTCCGGGACACTAAAAGCAATTCATCATCTACATTTGGCTACGATTTACTCGTCAGCATTAATCAAATGAGCGGCACATCACGCATCGGGTCCAAATGACCACCCAGGTATTAACAAGCAGTTTAAAAGGAAGGAAAGAACAAAACAGTGAAAACAGCACGAGGGTGAAGGAAAACAATCAACAACGAGCGGGCCACTGAGATCTGTTCCTCTTATACAATCGAGTCATTTTCGTTCGTTTCTAGTTAACGGTGTGAAACGTCCAACAGCTTTAGCTCTGACCGTTACTAAGTGCTCACACTGGAGACTCCTTCCTGCTCGTTGCTATAGAAACAATAACGTGACAAGAAAAGCACATTCGCGTTATAGATTAAACTTGTTTGATTTGCAGCGGCGCACACAAATAAATTCAACACCTTCTGACCAATCAGAAGCGAGAATTTACGGAAGCCGCACGCATCGCTATACAGATTTCAAGTTTTCCAGAAAACCACGTATAGACATTCAACAAAAACAGACCGGATTTGACGCGGTTACGTTTCACCGATTCGTAGCGAAACGTGACGTCCGATTTTTTTATGGTCGACGATTCCAGAAATCTTCCAGAAATCATCATCATCGCAAACGCAACCTAGAATAAGCTGCTCTCTGAATCTACAGCCGGGTTGAGTAATATTTTAAAGTGTTGTTTTATAACAAATTTGTACCTCCCAACACTAGAGGATACACTCGCTCGCTCGCTCACACACACACCCCAAGCAGTATAATTAGATCGACTGGAACGGAGTAGAATAAGCATGAAATGAAACCACTCAGAGGTGGTAGCTAACTTTTGCCTTGCACGTCTCATCCCATTAATCAATTTCACTGACACTAATTGAGCCCTGTACTACCACTTGCTGGCTTGCTCCATAGACTCACAGAGAGAGAGAGAGAAAGAGAGAGAGAGAGAGAGAGAGAGAGAGAGAGAGAAGCCTAGCGCTCATGCTGATTCAGGCCAGAGTTGGACCGTGAAGTCGCTCTGCACCACAGTCCCTAGATCCCCTTTTTACACTAGCCAAAATGCAACACACTCAGGAGCAGATAAAGTTTAACAAGCCAGCCTCACACACACACACGAGAGAATCGGTCACTTCTGCACACCACCAATATCTGACTTTCTCCTTCAAAGCCAGCGCTGAAGGACTGGACCAGCTTTGATGTGACGTCCACAAACCTTTGATAGACAACCATTAAAAGATAAGCAGCCCGAGAACGCAAGGGCGCAGGGTTTGAGGTCGGCACTGCGGCTTTAAAAAAAAAAAAATGAAATACAACCTATAAATAACATCTGTCAGATAAAGAGAGTGCATTAAGAGCTTTGATGGAAGTAATAGTGCAACTCTCAAGAGGACGTCCCCTCACACTTTCACAGCCAGCTGGACCGAACGCAGGAGCGCATCATGGCCTTCAGAGGGGAGCGAGAACAGGTTAAACGCAGAATAATGGAATCCTCGGCCCTGCGAGTTCCGAGGGAGAGAGACGGAGCACCCGGGCATGTTCATAGACTCGATTATGTATATAATTAGCCGAATGAAGCGGTGAAGCTCAGGGGAAACGGCGCCGTCCTCCGCTTACCCCGGACGCTGATCTGAGTCCGGGTCACGTCCGTTTCTGCAAACTTTATTATCCGATGCAGGCTTCGGAAGAAAGTGGGGAGGGAAGAAAAACAGAGCATGAAAGAATAAGAGATGGAAAAGAGGGGATGCTGAGGTGGCTGGAGACAGCGTAGGTGATGAGAGTGGAGTTTTCAGAAGGAGGACGCCTTGTGCAGCTCCAGCGCTTGATGCATTAGCATTACCGGAGAGAGGTAATTCATCATACAGCCGAGCCCACACCGGCACCACGTGGGGCAGCGGAGGATGGGAGGGGGGCAGCGTCCCGTAAATCAATTAAAAAACAAAAAGCTCTCACGCCGAGCTGCGGCTTTCTTTAACGAGCCGACGGGAAACGAAGCTAATTGGTCGCCGGACTGCAGGAGGGCTCCGGGTCCTCAGAGCCTCGAGGCCTTCCGTGTTTTAGACCAAACGACAAGAACGTACAAGAACGTTTTCGCTGCTATTGATTTTTTTTTTTGGTCTTTTATCAGATGAATCACCTGATGACCCTTAATCCTGCCTGGTTTCTTCTTTTAATTAAACATTAAAAAAAAAAAAAAAGAAAGAAAGAACATTTTCATACCCGCAAAAAAAGTGGACAGGCCAGCCATGGAGAAAAAAAAAAACATGTTCGTTTTGCTCTCCCATACTAGGAAGGTCAGGCAAAATATCTTGAGATACGGGGCAGGGGAGCTGCGAGCGTGCCGCAGGGACCCTATTCATTTCTCATCAACGGCGGCAGATGCAGCACACCAAGGTTATTTTGCATTCGCTGCATAGCGGGGTCACCTTATGAGGTCCCCCTCCCCAACACGGCCCTGGCGAGGACAGAACAGCCATCATTGGTCCCCCGCGGTCAGGAAAAGCACTCGGATACGCATCAGAGATCCCTGACAATGGCCTATCCCTCTTTACGTGGGGAAGAAAATGCATATAAAATATATGTATATGTTAAAATAAAAAAAAAGTCAGCCAATCTTAGAAGATGGACGGCTGTAGCCTCGCTAGCGTGACCTGATGATAGGGGAGGAGGGAGACTCTGTGATGAGGAATATACATCGGAGAGGGAGGCCAGAATATATGGAGGGATAGAGGGAGGGAAAGGAGGGAGGACGTCAGTCTCTCTCTCAACATGTGCGGAAGGTACAATCAGGTCAATTCGATTCAAAGCCGATGCGACAAGCTAATTTTCCAGCCCGGTCATCTGCGGCCGCCTCCGAAGAGAGCCTGACATTGACGGCAGTCATTACGGTGACACCGGCTCACAACCTGAGGAGCCAAGAGGAGAGGAGGAAGAGGAGGAGGAGGAGGGTGGTGTGGACAGGACACTCGACAATGGGGCAATGTGACAATGTCCAAGCTCTGAAAGGAAAAAAAAAAATCCCAGATCTCCAGCCAAGCAAGAAACAAGTCTTCCCGTGAAACTTCTCCACTTTGCTCGAGGGTTCAGGTCTGACCGAGCACATCAGCTGAAACACCTGAGACACCTGAGACACCTGAGACACCTGAAACAGCTGAATCACCTGAATCACCTGAATCACCTGAAACAGCTGAATCACCTGAATCACCTGAATCACCTGAATCAGCTGAAACCATTTCTGTGATACACGTCACTCATTTACTCTAGAAATAATATCTACAAACATAAACGAGTAATTAAAGAGAAGCTGCTGTCATTTTTTAAGTCATACGTACTTCATATAATCCTCGATCAGTAAAAAATACTGAATGTTTAATATATAATCTATCTACATTTTTTTGTTAATTATTTAAACACGTTCGCACCATCGCTACAAAAATAAACGAGCAACAAAAGAGAAAAAAATAATCTGATTTTTAAAACAAATTCTAAATTGAAACAAAATCTAGGTTTATAACTAAAGAATATAAAAAGTAAAACTCATTTACATGCACAGAAAAAGTAACCAACGGCTCTTAGGGGATTTTGAGAGTCCGGATCCTCAGTGACTGAGAAACTGAACCCAAAAGTTCTAGATTTCAAGTCTACAGATCAATCTATAAATATTCAGCCTGTCATTGACCCTCTACTGCCACCTACTGTACAGATAGATAGTGTAGATTGTGGGGACCTCACACACACACACGCTCCTCTCACACACACACACGCTCCTCTCACACACACACACGCTCCTCTCACACACACACACGCTCCTCACACACACACACACACACGCTCCTCTCACACACACACACACACGCTCCTCTCACACACACACACACACGCTCCTCTCACACACACACACACACACGCTCCTCTCACACACACACACGCTCCTCTCACACACACACACACACGCTCCTCTCACACACACACACACACGCTCCTCTCACACACACACACACGCTCCTCTCACACACACACACACACGCTCCTCTCACACACACACACACGCTCCTCTCACACACACACACACACGCTCCTCTCACACACACACACGCTCCTCTCACACACACACACGCTCCTCTCACACACACACACACACGCTCCTCTCACACACACACACACGCTCCTCTCACACACACACACACGCTCCTCTCACACACACACACACGCTCCTCTCACACACACACACACGCTCCTCTCACACACACACACACGCTCCTCTCACACACACACACGCTCCTCTCACACACACACACGCTCCTCTCACACACACACACGCTCCTCTCACACACACACACGCTCCTCTCACACACACACACACGCTCCTCTCACACACACACACACGCTCCTCACACACACACACACGCTCCTCACACACACACACGCTCCTCACACACACACACACGCTCCTCACACACACACACACGCTCCTCTCACACACACACACGCTCCTCTCACACACACACACGCTCCTCTCACACACACACACGCTCCTCTCACACACACACACGCTCCTCTCACACACACACACACGCTCCTCTCACACACACACACGCTCCTCACACACACACACACGCTCCTCACACACACACACGCTCCTCTCACACACACACACGCTCCTCTCACACACACACACGCTCCTCACACACACACACGCTCCTCTCACACACACACACGCTCCTCTCACACACACACACGCTCCTCTCACACACACACACGCTCCTCTCACACACACACACGCTCCTCTCACACACACACACGCTCCTCTCACACACACACACGCTCCTCTCACACACACACACGCTCCTCACACACACACACACGCTCCTCACACACACACACACGCTCCTCACACACACACACACACACACACACGCTCCTCTCACACACACACACGCTCCTCTCACACACACACACGCTCCTCACACACACACACACGCTCCTCACACACACACACACACGCTCCTCACACACACACACACACGCTCCTCACACACACGCGCTCCTCACACACACGCGCTCCTCTCACACACGCGCTCCTCTCACACACGCGCTCCTCTCACACACGCGCTCCTCTCACACACGCGCTCCTCTCACACACGCGCTCCTCTCACACACGCGCTCCTCTCACACACGCGCTCCTCTCACACACACACACGCTCCTCTCACACACACACACGCTCCTCTCACACACACACACACGCTCCTCTCACACACACACACGCTCCTCTCACACACACACACGCTCCTCACACACACACGCGCACGCTCCTCACACACACACGCGCACGCTCCACACGCGCACGCTCCTCACGCGCACGCTCCTCACACACACACACGCTCCTCACACACACACGCTCCTCACACACACACGCACACACGCACGCTCCTCACACACACACACGCACGCTCCTCACACACACACACGCACGCTCCTCACACACACACACGCTCCTCACACACACACACGCACGCTCCTCACACACACACACGCTCCTCACACACACACACGCTCCTCACACACACACACGCTCCTCACACACACACACGCTCCTCACACACACACACGCTCCTCACACACACACACGCTCCTCACACACACACACACACACACGCTCCTCACACACACACACACGCTCCTCACACACACACACACACGCTCCTCACACACACACACACACACACACACACACGCTCCTCACACACACACACACGCTCCTCACACACGCACGCGCGCTCCTCACACACGCACGCGCGCTCCTCACACACGCACGCGCGCTCCTCACACACACACGCGCGCTCCTCACACACACACACGCGCGCTCCTCACACACACACACGCGCGCTCCTCACACACACACGCGCGCTCCTCACACACACACGCGCGCTCCTCACACACACACGCGCGCTCCTCACACACACACGCGCACCTCACACACACACACACGTGCTCCTCACACACACACGCTCCTCACACACACACACGCGCTCCTCACACACACACGCGCGCTCCTCACACACACACACACACGCGCTCCACACACACACACACACACGCGCTCCTCACACACACACACACACACGCGCTCCTCACACACACACACGCGCTCCTCACACACACACACGCGCTCCTCACACACACACGCGCTCCTCACACACACACGCGCACCTCACACACACACACGTGCTCCTCACACACACACGCTCCTCACACACACACGCTCTCACACGCTCCTCACACACACACGCTCTCACACGCTCCTCACACACACACGCTCTCACACGCTCCTCACACACACACACACACGCTCCTCACACACACACACACACACACACGCTCCTCACACACACACACGCTCCTCACACACACGCTCCTCACACACACACACACGCTCCTCACACACACACACACACACGCTCCTCACACACACACACACACGCTCCTCACACACACACACGCTCCTCACACACACACACGCTCCTCACACACACACACACGCTCCTCACACACACACACACGCTCCTCACACACACACACACACACGCTCCTCACACACACACACGCTCCTCACACACACACACACGCTCCTCACACACACACACACGCTCCTCACACACACACGCTCCTCACACACACACACGCTCCTCACACACACACACGCTCCTCACACACACACACGCTCCTCACACACACACACACGCTCCTCACACACACGCTCCTCACACACACGCTCCTCACACACACACACACGCTCCTCACACACACGCTCCTCACACACACACACACGCTCCTCACACACACAACATCCACACACTCCACCCCCCCACACACACTCCATACACAACTGATGAGTAAAATAAGCTAAGAGGGAAAAGAAAATCCTCTTAATTAAAAACATCCCTGATGTACATCACTGTATCCAAAATGGCACAAATTTGTCAGATTAAGACGAGATTAAAGCGGAGAAAACAATAAAACACGGTCTAATTACTCGACAGCTCCTCCAGCCGTTCAGCCAAAGACAAGAAAGCGTTTAATAAAGCCAAAACGTCAATCGGTGACGAACACATTAACTGTTCCACATGAATATTTGATGCCTTATCTTGACAATAATGTGAAATATTACCTTTTTCTAATTGACAGTCATCTAATGAAAGAGGCAAGAAAGCGAAATTCAGAGGAACAGAGCGGATTATTGCTTCTTTAATAGCCGAGACGAGGAACGTAAACAGACATAATATTTATTGCTCGGAGCGTAGATGTGCTGAAATTAATCGCTGTATAAGCAAGTCACTGTAAATATAAATAAATAAACAAATTCACTTACAAATTGCAATCTGGAATATTAACACACAATCAATTAATTTCACTAAGGGATGACGGGAGATTCGTTAATGCAGCAGCCGAGAGGTACGTGATGTTTTATCATCTGTAATCGTTTTGTAGACTTTCACATAATCTTGTTTTAAACACAGAGTCGTCGAGAGGAAAGAAATCCTACATGTTTGTAGCACAAAGAAAGTTAAAGTACAGAGTAAGAGATTCACAGACTCGCACAACTGTTCAGCTGGGAATCAGTGAATCATCTGTTAGTCTTCTGTTAAAATACTGAACACGCTGAGGAGTGTGTGTGTGTGTGAGGAGTGTTTGTGTACACTCACACACTCCTCACTCACAGACACACACACACACACACACACACACTCCTCACTCACAGACACACACACTCCTCACTCACAGACACACACACACCCCTCACTCACAGACACACACACACCCCTCACTCACAGACACACACACCCCTCACTCACAGACACACACACACCTCACTCACAGACACACACACACCTCACTCACAGACACACACACACCTCACTCACAGACACACACACACCTCACTCACAGACACACACACCTCACTCACAGACATACACACCTCACTCACAGACACACACACACACTCCAACCACTACACACACACACACACTCCAACCACCACACACACACACTCCAACCACCACACACACACACTCCAACCACCACACACACATTAAAAATAATAATCCTGTCTGACTAAACTCCCATTGGATCCTCTTTGTCCTTCTCTTTAAGTGTTGCCCTAAAACATAGCTGTTATATTTTCTATAACGAATGTAAGGAAGACGTCTCCAGTGTTAGAACAGAGTCAGAGCTCGAACTTTGAGTTGGAGGAGAAATAAAATAATAAAAAAAGCTATAAGAAGCAATAAGTAGCATGTTCGACATATACAACTCCGGTGTAGTAACAGTGCCTCCCCTTCACTGGTTATTTTCATTTTAAAGCTAGTGAGCTGCTATTCGAGCAGTTACGGGCTACACAACATTTCTACGATGCAGTTAAGGGGTACATGAGGTGCAGAAAGCGAAACAAGCCTCATACTCACATGGATGACTTTGTAGAAGTAGGCATACTGACGCGCCGTGTTCTTGTACTGGCTCAGCACGTCCTGAACAGCCTGCGTAGCCAGCAGGTGGCGCACTTCTTCCTCGTCAAAATACAAAGGTGTGTCGTAGTGAGTAGGCAGGGTTTTGATGTAGGGTAGCCAGGGGGACTCCGGGGTCGCCCTCTCACACAGTAGGTGCAGAGCCAGAGTCACGTTGCCCATAGCCTGCAGGATCCGGTCCTGACTGTACAACAGACCTGTTGACAGATCAGAGCAGGTTAAAGACATCAACACCTATTAAAAAGCGTTTCTATAGCGACAACGCTATCTCAGAGTCATGTTCATGTTCACCATTATGATAAAACACGCTGTTTGTTCACAAAGGAAAACCTATAAGAATAAGGGACTATGTAACGTTTATTAAAACCGTCTCCTGTGTTCTCAGTTTCTGGGGTCACGTAAACCGTCCAGCTAAAGTCCAGCGATACTTGAGACTTGGCTAGTTAGGAGTCAAACAGTGACATGTGGACTCACCAAGGATGGAGTTTTTAGCAGATTCAACAGTCATCAGCATCTTTCTGGGAACCCAGAGAAACAACTCTTCGGCCTGAAAGGGGGAGAGAGAGTCGATCAGTATTTAGTGGAAATATCCGGTCATGGAATTAGGTGTGTGTGTGTAACAATAATGCAGTCAACCTGCAGGACACCCAAAAACCATCTGTGTAAATAAAAACGATCATTTAACGATGATCAATCGATAATTCAGAAATTTGTTCTCTCTCTGTCTCTCTCTCTGTCTCTCTCTCTGTCTCTCTCTCTGTCTCTCTCTCTGTCTCTCACACACACACACACACACACTCTTTATAAAACACCTTGATGTCTCTGGTGGCTCTGAGGCCATATCCTTCCTCTCCAAAGCTGGTGATCTCAAAGCCCTCGCAGGATGCGCCACATTCCACAGCCCAGGCCATGAGCTCAGGGAAGTAATCCTCTCTAGTGCCCTCAAACACCACGGACACTCCTGCAGGAGAAGAACGAGACACAGCCATGAGTCTCCACCAAGACTACACAGAGAACACCCCAGCAACCCGGTTCTCCGTAAAGACCTTTCTGTTTCTTGCGGACTTTCTCCACCAGAGTGCGGATCTGGACGTACTCCTCCCACTCCTTTCCCGGAGACGGAGCCGTACCGCTGCATTCTGGGAAACAAAAGAAAAAAGAAAAGAAAAAAGAGTAGAAATCAGAACCTACAGGTGAGAAGTCTACCCAGGAGCTGCAGTGATTTACGTACTCTGTAGGAGCTCGGAGATCAGATTCATCATCTCTTTGGGGGACACCACGGTCGTCCCGGCCGTCCCTGATTTCTGAGTCTTCACTCGACTCTTCTTACCCATCGTCCAGCTCGGTTACAAGGGAAGATTCCTGAATCAGAGATTTGTTTTGTTTTTAAATTAAAAATACCTGAAATCTGTCCACTAGAGGGCAGCAAGTGAAGTCACTTAGTTCATCATAACTCATCCTTCACAGGTTCAAAAGCTCCTCTGACACTTTAATACGTCCTACCGAGTTGCCTTATAAGGGAAAATGTGGGCGGGGTTAATTTCCATTTCCATTATTAGCATCAACAAAGCCTTAAGAGTGACCAGAATCCCAGTTTATTACCTATTACATGTTATTTATTTTATCTACAAGAATGTTAATTAGCAAATAAGAGAAATAAACCGTTTATAACAAGGTTACTGATGTTAAGGCCTAATAAAAAGAGAGCACTATTCAGGACTCACTCACTAAGTGTTCACCTTTAGTTTTAAAGGTGTCCAAAATAAAAAACAATTAGTTTTAATGACCAGAGAAAGTAATAAACAGTGAAGTTACAGCTGAGAGCTTTGTTCTGCTTCTGTCACTGACACCAACCTGCTACATAAACGCATGAAATAAGCCTCTAAATCCTCCCCATATACAAGTGTTTCTCTCTGACACACAGCTGTTACCTACACTTTAATTTCCGACCCTGAAGAAATCAAAATAAAGCGGTTTCATTTACAGCAGCTTTAATCTCATGTAGCTTTGCGTCAGCAGGACTTTTCTCTGTCTGTCACGAACAAAGCGCCTTCATTCTTCTGCTGAAACTCAACCATTAAACGTGTTATAAGGTTTAAAAACTACCTTCTGAAACGAGTCCAAAATGCTAACAGTCTTCTCCACTTGCTAGCTCGGCGCAACCAAACTTACAGCTACGTCAATCGACGCTCACATCCGTTCTAGGAATCCGATTGGTTCAACGTGTTGGTTTGTCCCGCCTCTAAAAGTGAGACTGCGCAATACGATTGGCTGTTGGAGGAAAAGTTTTGGCTCGGATTCGGGTGCGTTATTTTTTTAATTTTTATTTTTTTTTAACGGTATTAAACGCAGTTATTTTTTTTTAGCTCATTAATTGTTTTATTAATTTGTGTGTTTTTAATAATTTTATTCGTCATCTCGTATTTAAAAAGGTGGTCTACAGACGTTTTCATTACGTAAAGGTGGTGTCCTAATCCGTGTACTTCCGCCCTAAATAAAAAGCCGTTATTTTGGAAGAAAACCGTTATTTGACACTAGATAGTGCACTTGTACAGGGAGCGCGGCTCCATTTGAGACACAGCCACAGCTCGCGCGCGAGTGACCAAATAAGGAGATAAAGCAGTTTGAACAGTTTGATTTGCAGAAATTAACTCGTTTTGTTTTTTTTTTTAAATATTAATAATCAAAATAATGATGTTAATTATAAAAGATTATTTATATTATAAATATTATATTATATATTATATATCGTATTATATTCATATTTATGGGCTTATTATTGTCTATTGACCTAATAGACCATTTATATAATATTAGTTTAGAATATAATTTTCATTACACTTAATAATTTTCTATTGTAAATATTTAACGTACAATATTTAACACATTCTGGTTGGTTTTACAATTTGTTTTAAATTGCTCAGAATTACACAAAGTGTGATTTCACAAGAGCTGACATTTTATAAATATGATAAGTAATTAAAAAAATAAATACCAAAATATGTATGTAGAACCATGCTGAATAATTTCAATTATTTAGCTAAATATTGCTGTATCTATTATTAATTATTATTATTATTGTTGTTGTTGTTGTTGTTGTTATTAAATTAAATAATTTAATTTTTAATTTAATTTAATAATTTAAATTATTAAATTATTGTTATTGTTTCCCTTTTGGGAAACTTTTATTTTTGAGAATTCATATTACTGCGATTGATGAAACTTAAAAATAGCGTGTGATACTTAAGAATTGTAATTAGCTCATTAAATAAATGAAACAATTCTTAATTTTATTAAAAATGTTGAATATACAATTTATATTTGTAAAAAGCTAAATAAGTAACAGCATTTTAATGTTCGATGTTTAATTCAGTCAATGTTTAATTCTATATTACATCAACAATAAGTAAATAAAATAAATAAAAACATTATTTTTCTATTCATTTTATTCGATTTAATGACATTTAAGTCCCCCCCCCTTCATTTATAGCTTCATTTATAACACACATAACAGTAACAATAATAATAATAATAATGATAATAATAATAATCATAATCATAATAATAACAATCATAATAATAATAAATCCTTATTCTATATTGCTGCTAAATTTAATTATTATTTTCTTCTCCAAGTTTAGAATATAAGATTAGAATAGTTTATAATATATTATCATTAACTGTTCAACGAATGTCCGGCAGGTGGCGACATCTTCATGCCCATCTTTTTTATTGTTAACCTGCTCATTGTTCTCAGTCTTGGGGATAAAGCCTGGTGTTTTGCTCTGACTTTATTCTTCTCTAAATGTCAATAACAGCACAGACACAACGTTAAAAAGAGTGTACATTTTATTTCCAATCATCTACAGGAAGTGCACTGAGTTTCATCTAGACAGCGTTTCATTTCCTACAGTACAGTTCTTATGAAAATAACGATAATAATTATAAAGGCATGCTAGTTACAGGTATTCTACAGGAAAGAGGTATTTTATTTACACAGCGAGTTCCCCTACGAACAGTTTACTCGGGTTAGAGATCCTCACGTCATCACGTCACGTCCTTGCTCACAAACGCAGCGGTGCATTTGAAAGGAAATAAGAAAATCTGGGATTCATAAACTTATTTTGTGCTTCCAAATGGACAAAAAAAACTATTTTATAAAAATTGGAAATACTCTTTTTTCCTCCCTCCCCCCAAATAATATCTCATCTTTTAGAGCTTCCTGTCATTGTTCGTAGAAACTTCTAAACAAAATAGAAATGATTTTATTTTCACCTTTCAAATGGTTGCTGCTCGTTTACGTTCAGTCACATTTCAGAAAAATTAAATAATCATCAATAAAACCAAAACACATGACTGCCAAAAGTCACCTGCTGCATCTTGGCTCGAGAACAAACCAATAAAATTCATCTGAGTTTATAGCACAAACACAGATCACCTGCTCTGACAACTAGAAGGATCTGAAAGTTAGACTGTGGAAAACATTTGATGGAATTCAGTTACAAAAACAGTTATGGCTTCTTGAACTATTGTATTACGATTAAGAGCTTTGCTCATGCTTGCCTCCTTACTCATAAGTTCTTACTGTGTGTGTATTTGTGTGTGTGTGTGTCTGTGAGAGAGAACCAGAAAGCTGCAGATGTTCCGGAAATGTCCGACTCGTTCACATCAAACTCTTTCCTCCAGGACGCAAACACAGAATTCTGGGATATTTTGCACAACCAAAAGTTGTGTTAATTCATTTTCGTGGTCTACCCCTGCGGCGCTGATAAATCCTGGGTTCTGATTGGTTAGAAGGTATCGATGCGTTATCGATCGGTTGCTATAGTAAGAGCTTACAAAGAGACCGATATCATGGTCGCTGTGCAACAACTAAACCAAAAATAAATGTGATACGTTTTTTTGGAAGGAGACTAAGAGAAGAAAGAAGGAAGGAGTCTCTAGTGTCAGTAAGAAAGGCCGCTGAAGGGAAGACCGCTGATAACTGCTTTGACGTAAATGAGAACTGTAACCAACTTGTTCCCAAACCATAAAAGGTACTAATAAACGGATAAAAAGTACAACTTGTCGTTCTTTAATAAATAAAATGTGGTCGTTTCTGCAGTATAAGAGGAACAAAAAACTTCATGATGTGCTGTTAGAGGAAAATAATCAGCTTCAGTTTGTTCGCCACGTCACGTCGGTGTCACGTCACGTCGCATCACGTCGCGTCACCCAGAAGTTGATTACTTTAATATATTCCTGACTTTCCTGACTCTGTGTCTCTAACTTTAGGTTGAATTTGATCCAACGTGACGTATGATGTATGTCAGCGTGTTCATATTTTTACCACAGCGCTAGAATCTGTGTAAAGAAAGACACAGATCTTTAGGAAGCTCTGACGTTCTGCCCTCGTTAACGTTCGCCACGTGACTGAGAGACGCTCTCCTTGCTGGAGAAACTTCCTGAGCTGCCGGAAATAAAATCCTCACAGGATGATCGTTATCGTTCGAGAGAAAAATCTAGAAGAAAAATAAAAACATCGGAACACGGATAAACACCACTGAGACTTTACACTTTTAAGCGCCGTGATACAGCGAATGCAGCAAATACCTTTTGTGGCAGTAAAGAGTCTTTCATGCGCAGCAGAAAGACGTTAGAGGTGCAGTTACATTTAAACCTCGATAGCTTCCTTTCTACAGAACGCCGGCATCATCTGGCCTGAGTGGCTCCTTTCGGCTTGGGGGCGGAGCCTATTTCAGGGTCAGAAAAGTGTACATTGAAACCTAAACAAAGCAATCTTTGAAATATAAGACAAACCGTAAAAGTTACAGACGGCACCTTTAAACGGCTGACATTTCCTCGTCTACGCAATTCTTCATACGTGACTGCCGAATCTCATGTACGTGAACAACATAACGTTCGCCTGGAGATCTGAAGAACCAGCGCTAACCTTACGTTCACACGAGAGAAATGTAGTGCTTTTATATTCTTCGGCTGTTTTTTCTGTTTTTTTTTTGTTTGTTTGCTTTATTTCCGATGAGAAACAATACGCGCTATATTTAGCTTCTAAAGCTAGCTTCCTTCCCAGCTTTACTTTTCTTCGTGATGTCTCTCGGTCTGAGGAATCCTTCGAGCCGATCGTATCGCGTCGCATCTAATTTGCATAGGATTTAAAAAAATAAATCCCGATTCAAGTGTCGCTCGATAGAAAACAGGTTCTTTGTCGTTCGCTAGTGCGAACATACGGCTGGTGTCACAGCGTAAACGGCTCGGCTACGTGTTTTCAGACAACATTAAGACCTCGTCCTGTTTTCAAACGAACCCCCGGATCAGACGTCTGCGCTGGATCTGAAGCGTTCGTTAGCAAAGAAGCGCTTTTACTCAATTCCGCGGAATTACCTCGGTGTTAAAGGGACTAACTGCATAAGTTCTTATAGCTTTCATTCATTCATCTTCTACCGCTTATCCGAACTACCTCGGGTCACGGGGAGCCTGTGCCTATCTTAGGCGTCATCGGGCATCAAGGCAGGATACACCCTGGACGGAGTGCCAACCCATCACAAGGCACACACACACTCTCATTCACTCAAGCACTCACACACTACGGACAATTTTCCAGAGATGCCAATCAACCTACCATGCATGTCTTTGGACCGGGGGAGGAAACCGGAGTACCCGGAGGGAACCCCCGAGGCACGAGGAGAACATGCAAACTCCACACACACAAGGTGGAGGCGGGAATCGAACCCCTGACCATGGAGGTGTGAGGCGAACCACTAAACCACCGTGCCCCCAAGTTTTATAGCTTCAGGATTATAATAGCTTATCATTTACAAACGATTGTCAAGTTGGTCTAAGTTAAAGGACAAAAATGGGGGCTGTATACAGTGAGAGTCGAGTCCTAATCAGTCCTTTGTTTCTAAAACAGTGAGATTATATCATGGGAAACGGAAGTAGAGGAAAAGGAGTGAAGCAATCGTGGTGTGTGCTCGTGTAACCCTCTTTAGAGTAAAGAGAAACAGAGGTAGATTGCTGCATCTCGTTTGCTTTCGTCCGAGGTGACGGTTTATTCTCCTGAAGTAGCTCGTGACACTAATGACGGAGTGAAGCAGCTCCGTTGCCGGTGGAGTGTTGGGTCAGGATAAAATGACTGAAATTTATAGTCTCAGTGTTCAGTAGGATGGGAACGGATGCCACTAGCTGCCGTAGATCCTTGTTGGGTGAGTAGAAAAAGAAAAATCAGTTTGTGCTGAATGCGTGACCCTAATTTATGCTAAAACATGGCTGCCGGCGATGGTGCTGTGGTGTTAGGAACACAGGTTTGTTCGAACGCTGATTGCTTGGTGAAGTGCTCTGTATTAACCCCGGATGTGGACGGACCGGCTCGACGGCACGTGCTGATCGAGGTCAGGGGCTTTACATGGGGGCTTTAAACTGGTTTCCGGAGAGATGCTGCCGGATGGACGGCTTGGAGCCTGCCGCGTCGCCGAGTTTACGCCACACCACCTGAACACGGAGGAAGAGAAACAGAGAGAAAGAGAAAAGAGAAAAGAGGGAGGTGTTACACGCTGCTTTTGTTGCAGAGACAGCGGAGTAGGCGGTGGTGCAGATTCAGTGTATGTGGAGAGAAGAAAGGAGCCATTGTAGCTGTGTGTCATCTCTGTGATTGTGCCCTTGACAGGCGAGAGGGCCTCGAGTGCACACTTATCCGTGAGGGAACCGCACGGCTCGGCAGGTCCCACAGTCCACGTCGGTCCCACGGGTTTAAACAAGAGGCCCTTCTTACTAAACATGCCCCAATCTGCCCTAATCAGTCTCAAAAAAAAATACAGAAAAAATACACTGCTGTGCATAAATATTCACCCCTTTTTGACATTGAATTGGCTTAACTGTTAGGAATTTATATGATTTATAGCCCATAATTCTGAACTAAAAGTTGGGATAAATAAATTCTGCGATTGCATAAGTATTCACACCCAGTGCTGTGAAACCCCCTAAATTAATTCTGGTACAAGTAGAATAGAAAAGTATTGGCACCCGGGACTCAGGAACCGAGAAGCAACCGAGCGACGGAAAAGCCGAAGGTGACCTGATACCCTAAAAGAAGCTTTTGACAACTATTCTGTAGACACTGGAGAGTCATATTTGAAGCTTGCTAGACCAGAAGACATCATGGACACTCGGCAAACATGTGAGAAAAGGTCTGTCTTGTCTGAGGAGACTAAAATAAACCTTTTGGCTTTAGCACAAAGCGATATATTTGGCAGAAACCCAAACCTGCTCATCAACACCGACCCCTGCAGTGAAGCATGATGGTGGTAGCATCATGTTGAGAGTTCCCCTTGCCCTTGTGGTTACTTCTCTAATTTCCCTTTTTGGTGGAGGGCCTCCTCTTGGCAAAATAGGCAGTTATGCAGTTCTCTGCCCCGTGCTGTTTTTATCCAATCTGCCCTGCTCTTTTTGTTCTTTTTCTGCCCTACGATTCTCCACAGCTCAGAGGAGCCCAAAAGACCCACATTGTCCTCAGCTGTAAAGTTATTTTAATTACTCTGACGACGGCACCATAAACTCCACAGAGATCCTTTCCTTTTTTTGTTTTTTTATAAAACAGCACGAAAACCAGGTCCTGCCAGTGGGGGTCACTGAAACGCTGTCCTCAATCAAAGCCAGGGCAAATCTGACAGGAGAACAAATTCGGCTTCTCCGGAATATCCTGCTCCTGATTATATAAATGCATATTCATTAGCGCAGCGTGCTCCCACTCACTGTGTGGGAGTGAGCACATAATGCACCTCACCACGGACTTATTAAGGAGTCGATGAGCTGAGCACGGGGTCGGGTGCGAAGCCGTAACAGGCGACCAGGGTTTGTACTGTACGTCCTGCTTTACGACAAGAAAAATACCAATCCGGGTTCACCACCGTTAGCGTAAGGACTTACGTTACACATTTCTCTCACGATAGCTTTCTCTTTCTCGCTGAGATCCTCCTCGTAGTCCTCGGGAATCTTTCTGTCCAGGTTCTCGTGGACCTCCAATACCTAAAAGAAAGAAATAAAGGTGTAAAGATTGGAAGCATCACAGAGACCAAAATGATTCTTTTTTTTTTTTCCTTAGTACAAACATTTGGCAGAAACCCAGCATGGCTCATCAACACCAAACCCTACAGTGAAGCATGGTGGTGGTAGCGTCATGTTTCCTTCTGCTTTCTGGTTTAGAGTCTCCTCTTGGCAGAGACACGGTTATGTGATGACTTACCCCGTGCTGTTCTTCCTCCACATTCTCTCTTTTCTTTGTTTATTGTTTGTGTACAAAATAGTTTCTATTATTTCTCTCACTCTCTCACTCACTCATTTTCTACCGCTTATCCGAACTACCTCGGGTCACGGGAAGCCTGTGCCTATCTCAGGCGTCATCGGGCATCAAGGCAGGATACACCCTGGACGGAGTGCCAACCCATCACAGGGCACACACACACACACTCTCATTCACTCACACAATCACACACTACGGACAATTTTCCAGAGATGCCAATCAACCTACCATGCATGTCTTTGGAACGGGGGAGGAAACCGGAGTACCCGGAGGAAACCCCCGAGGCACGGGGAGAACATGCAAACTCCACACACACAAGGCGGAGGTGGGAATCGAACCCCCAACCCTGGAGGTGTGAGGCGAACGTGCTAACCACTAAGCCACCGTGCCCCCCTTCTATTATTTTTTATTATATATTAAATTATTCTTCTTGCCTTCCTTAGACATTTGAAGGATGTTGCTGAGGCAAACATAATTTAAAAAAAAAAAACAACACAAGCAAGGATGTTTAAAATTGCTGACAGGACAAACTTCTGATGTTAGATACCTTTTCTTATATGCACATAAATTTGGACTGGACAACATGTGCATGCTGAAGAAGACATGTGTGTGGAGGAGTTAAACAGTCTCACGTGTCAAACGTACCTTCATGGCATGAACCAGAGCCTCTGGTTTCTGAGCGGATGTTATGTAGGGGGTGACGGGTGAGGGCAGATCTCCACCGGGAAGTCGAGCGGTGCCCTGTGGAGACAAATACACCCTGATTCACGACTACTAGCGTTACAATCATATTAGCACAGAAGAGGAGTGTTATTGGAATAAGTCAGGCCTGTTTTTCCGAAGGGTTTAAACCGTCTCAGAGCACATCGTTTCCCAGCGCCGTCCGTTCTCATCGCACTGAGCGCGTCAACAATGAGTTCTTTGAATGGGTTAGGCCTGGCGAGGCCCTGTTTAGACACAGCCTTTTGAGTATCGTTCTAGCGTTAAATCCACAACAATTGAACCCGCATTCCGGCAGCGGGGGCCGCGAATAGCGCACGACGCTGAACAGGAGGAGCTTCTCGTTCTCTTCCAGCCTGCACTGCTCATTTACAGTCACCAGAGCACTCACGTCAGGCTGGAAGTGTGTGCACGTCACACACTACTGACACGGATACGCCCCCGGGCACGAGGCTGGTCACATTTACAGCCCAGAGGCAGCTCGCAGCTTAGGGGGCCATGACGGAAATTTACCATCGTGGGGCTAATGGTATAAATTCCACTTTACTATAGTACAATAAATTCAAGAGGTCATTTTAAAATATACTCTACTACAGTACAGTAAATTTACCACCCAGTGCAAAAACATGCTCCACTGTAGGGACAACAAGTCTGACTCCTAACCCTAAGGTTGTGGGTTCGAGTCTCGGGCCGGCAATACCACGACTGAGCTGCCCTTGAGCAAGGCACCGAACCCCCCAACTGCTCCCCGGGCACCGCAGCATAAATGGCTGCCCACTGCTCCGGGTGTGTGTGTGTTCACTGCTGTGTGTGAGTATGGGTCACCGTACTTAACCGTATGTCACGTGTCAGGAGCAATTTAAAGACTTATCTGTATTCCAAGAAAGCAAACAGACTAAACCACTAAACTACACTATAAAGGATCGCATTACTTTGTAGTTTAATGTTAAATTTTAAATGTCTCCTTTTTGCCTGAGGCTTAAAGTTTTGGGTTTTTTTCTGTAAGACATGGCAAATTTTTTGGAAACGGACACCGCGCTTAAATCCGCTCCACCGAGCCAAACCAAAACATTCCTTTGATGGTAAGAAACGTGTCTGTTAGTACAGAAAGCATGAGAATGCAGACGAGACCAGACTGCACACGAATGAATGGTGTGAAGATTAAATAATCAGTCTGCGTTGCTGCTGTGTCCTCATCTGGAGCTGTGCTGTGTCCTCATCTGGAGCTGTGCTGTGTCCTCATCTGGAGCTGTGCTGTGTCCACATCTGGAGCTGTGCTGTGTCCTCATCTGGAGCTGTGCTGTGTCCACATCTGGAGCTGTGCTGTGTCCACATCTGGAGCTGTGCTGTGTCCACATCTGGAGCTGTGCTGTGTCCTCATCTGGAGCTGTGCTGTGTCCACATCTGGAGCTGTGCTGTGTCCTCATCTGGAGCTGTGCTGTGTCCTCATCTGGAGCTGTGCCATGGGTAGCACATGTGTAAGTGACACAGAGGGAACATTTAATTACGCAGGATTAGTGTTTCGACGAGCTTCTGGACAGCCGAGATTCTCTGGAAACATCATCATCTCCGTCGTCCCCATCGGTCATGTGATGCGGCTCACAACACACACACACAGCGCTGAAGATGAAAATTTCCATATTTCCACCAGGATCACATCCTAATCATTCATTTGAAAGCCTCTACTTGGTTTGGATGGCCTCCTAGATTCAGCTTTACAGTCCTGAAGCATGAACGATGCATTAACTGTTAAGACGCTGATGAGCGAGATGCTACACACAAGCTAACACAATCCTCGCAAAGCAAACAGACCTAATAAACTCGGAAGAGTCTGACCTCTGAGCCACTTCCGTCTTCAACAGGCTTATAGAGGAGGTAATCCCCGGTTAAGAGCGACCGTGAGCTCTGCACCTCAAATCCAGTCTGGCTGAATTAAGCCTCTGGTGATAAACATGGCATCGTTGGAGTCGTGCAGGACGTGTGATCTGAGACAGAGGAGATGGACGATCTGTGCTATGGCAGTGTTGTAGCAATGAAAGCCACAGGATAAAGAAAAGACTCCAGAGAGAGAGAGTGTAAGAGAGAGAGGGAGTGAGAGAGTGAGAGTGAGAGAGTGAGTGAGAGAGTGAGAGTGAGAGAGAGAGTGAGGGAGTGAGAGAGAGAGAGAGAGAGTGAGAGAGAGGAAGAGAGACAGAGAGAGAGAGAGAGAGAGAGAGAGAGAGGGAGTGAGAGAGAGAGAAAGAGAGAGAGAGAGAGAGCGAGACAGAGAGAGAGAGAGAGAGAGAGAGAGAGAGAGAGAGAGAGAGAGAGAGAGAGAGAGAGAGAGAGAGAGAGAGAGAGAGAGAGAGAGAGGGAGTGAGAGAGGTAGTGAGAGAGAGAGAAAGAGAGAGAGAGAGAGCGAGACAGAGAGAGAGAGAGAGAGAGAGAGAGACAGAAAGAGACAGACAGAGAGAGACAGAGAGAGGGAGTGAGAGAGAGAGAAAGAGAGAGAGAGCGAGCGAGAGAGAGAGAGAGAGAGAGAGAGAGAAAGAGAGGGAGAGAAAGAGAGGGAGAGAAAGAGAGGGAGTGAGAAAGAGAGAGAGACAGAGAGCGAGACAGAGAGATAGAGAGAGAGAGAGGGAGTGAGAGAGAGAAAGAGAGGGAGAGAAAGAGAGGGAGAGAAAGAGAGGGAGTGAGAAAGAGAGAGAACAAAAAGCTAGAGAGATTATTCTAACTGTCAAACATGGAGGTCTGAAAGAAAGAAAGAAAGAAAGAAAGAAAGAAAGAAAGAAAGAAAGAAAGAAAGAAAGAAAGAAAGAAAGAAAGAAAAGTTTTTGGTTAAACCAAAGTAACTGGTTATTTTGTTTGCTGTCTCATTGTCCCATATGTTGAGAAAAAAAATCCAGAGTCATGTTTGTGTGCTAGCACCCTGAGGGAAGAGGAAGAGGAAGAGGAAGAGTTGAGTAAGATTCTGATGTGAGCTCCAGCAGCGTCGTGATCAGCGTGAGGTCTGTGAGGTCTCTCAGATCCTCCTGTTCCGGCGGTCAACACACCAACACACACACCAACACACACACCAACACACACACACACACCAACACACACACCAACACACCTCAAACTTGTTCCATTATCAATGCAGGAGGTTTACAGAGCATCTACAGACCCTAAGGTTTATTTTAAGAACGTCAGATGTTTAAATAGTCGTCTGATTGGTTTGTGTGATTGATTTAAGATTGATATCATTTAGAAATATACTTGTTATACCTGCGTAACCAGGCAACCAACAAATAAAGAATAAAAAATAAATCCTGCCGTTTTAAAACCTCTGGATGAAACGTTCTCATTGAGATCTCCTACAGAACAAGGGCCTGAGTGTTGATTTAGCGTCACAGCCGCTGAGCACTACATGAAGGGGGGTAACATCCACAAGGCTGACTGTGACCTTTATTCTAAGGAGAAGAGGCGGAGGATAAAGAAAAGTACCTCGGGGAAGGAAGAAAGAGAAAGAAAGAAAGCAAGAGGGAGATGAAAAGAGAGAGAGAGAGAGATGGAGTGGGCGGCGATGAAGGAGAGAGAAAGATGGTCTATATAAAGAAATGTTCATTTCATGCTTCGTCTCGTTAAGCCGTGTGCAGCGGCGGATGAAGGCTGGAGGCACGAAGAAGCTCGAAAAAGCCAAATAATCTCACGCACAGACGTTTTATCGCTGCGAGTTATTACTCGAGTCTGAGAGACGTTTACACAGTCGTGCAGGTTAGTGTCACTTGGAAAGGACAAGCTGGCGTCAGACTGTCAAATCTCTCTGGGTTTGTAGAGCCGTACCCAAAAAAAAAATAATTATATATTATTTATATATCAAAATATTTCTCAAATTCATTTTAGATTCCTTTTGCAGTCGAGGACAAGCGAAGGCGAACACGTAGGCATCACGGCGAGGCGTTCGTTTGAAGCTCGGAAAATGTCACGAGGTCGTGATACAAATAGCTGACTGCAGTCCAGGATGATTCGTAATCACTGTGTCTTTAGTCTAGACTCTCCAGAACAGCAGGGGGCGGTAAGGGGCAGTCACGTATCTTTGCGCTTAATCGCCATTTATACACAACAACAGCAGCTAATGCGTCGTATAACACAATTACACTTTATAATACACTTTATATCCAAAAGTATGTGCACCCCAACCTTCATATCCATATACGGTTCTTCACAATGTAGATGAAGAACTTGAACTTCACAATGAAGAACTTAAGTGTACTGCACAGAGCTCTGACTCATTCACACTGAACACTATTGGGATGAACTGGAAATGGAGTCTCCTCAACATCCCAACACCAGAGTCTGATCTCACTAATGCTCTTTTAGAATGAACAAACGAATGAACACTAATCTTCACTGCTACAATCCAACGTCTGGTGGAACGTCTAGCCGTCTCGCCGTAGAGAAGCGGAAATGAGGTGGACAAATCTGAAGTACAAATGAGTGATATAGAGTACAAGGTTCCTTCAAGAAGAAAGGAAGGTCATCGTGACCACTTGTTGGTTTGAGTCAATTTACTAACCTGCTTTCTGTAAGTAGCTCGAAGGCTCTGACGTGGTGACGGTTTGGTGGGATTTACGCCTATTAACGCGTGACGTGAAATGTTCTGACAAACGCGGTGGTGGAGTGAAGACCATACGTACGTTCTGTAAGGCGTCTTGCTGCTTGGAAAGCGCAGAGAGCTGGGACTCGGAGTGATACAGCGACAAGCCTTTCTTCAGCGTCTTCAGATCGCCGACGTTCCCCTAACAAACACAAACATAAACACAAACGTAAATAGTTAATAAAATCGATTGGAACGAATTCGCAACTCGTACCGCAATTATTTGGAGTTTTGGAGTAAAAACAAATAACACAAAGCGATCGAAGGTTTCAGACGCATGAAAGTGCAGCTTGTCCCAAATTAGCTGTATTCCCTAAATCAGGTCAAATCCCTTGATCATTTGCGAAAGTCATAAAACAATATCTTTGTGATATTAAACCGATATGTTGACGATTCATGTTGCACTGGATCGGAAGTTTCCCGATCGACACGCTCTGCTCGGGAACAGATGGAAGACTGGATAAGGTTTGGACGGCTCGGCTCGTCCGTCTGATTACCGTCTGTCTGATCTGAGGCGGATAAAGCCGCTGGCGTCAATAAAAACTGCCCTCGATTCATCACAATTCTTTAAGAAGTAACCGAATTATTATGGATGAATTGTGGCCGCTGGGGAAAAACATCGCAAATCTAAACTCTCTATTTCCTCTGCGTTTGGCTACAGAAAGAGAAACATGTTTGCTGATCACAGCTAACAAGCTAACAATTCGAATTAAAAATACTAATACAGAGTCGGTTCCAGAAGTATTGGCACCCGAGTTGACTAGTGCAGAATCCTTAATCACTGTCTCAAAAAGGGTTTTACGGGTTGTACAACTTATTACTCGTTTTTTTTTTTTTTTTTACACAAGAAAAATGACATCATCGTGAAATCTTTCCATTTAATTTAAAAGACTTTTCATTGTACAGTTTTATACACTGTTGAGTGAAATATTTTCAGCCATCGTCAGCTCAACCCCCGGAGTGTTTTAAAGCACGACCCGCCAGATGTCACCTCGTCAAACTTCGATACGGGTCGGACAGTTCGAAAGGTTAAAAGCACAAAAGACGATGAGTTATGGACCCGAGAAGAAGAGTCTCGTCACGCATTATAAACCCAGAGCCGTATCCCGGCTTCACCTGTTCATGGCTAATCTGTTTCGTGACGTCGTGACGATCTCCAAACAGACCTCTAACGCCGCTCGAGACTCCGTGGCGTCTGCTCCGAAAGCAATTAAGCGCTGGATGTTATCTATCTAATGAAATATTCTCCCTGAAGACTTGAAGATGATCTGTATCTGATCTGCCGTTTACGAGCTGGAGCGTTTCTCGTCTCAGTAATAACACCCGTGTAATTATCCCGTCCATCTCGCTTTATTCCTCCAAACCTGCTCTGGTTGTTGTTTGGTTGGAAAACATCTCTCTATTCATTCTCTCCGAGTGATTACTACAAAAAGTAGTAGTGATGGTATGTTTGTACATACTGTATGTGTGTGTGTGTGTGTGTGTTGTTACTGGCTGCTTCTGAGCTTTAGTAAAACCGGCTGTGTCTTTCTTGGAAGCATCTTCTTCTTTCTACTAAGTAAACAGTGCATCGCTTAATGGTACGTTATTACAGAAAGTAGGTTTTATTCCTCTTATACCGCTGCGAAGCATTACAATTTTTGTTCTCACTTTGTTTGTGTTTGTTTACTTTGTTCTCAAAGAACCCTCCCCTTTAGCTGCTACCATAGTAACAAAAAATGAATTGTGCGCACATTTAAACCTGTGAAGCTTCTGACCAATCAGAATCGAGAATTCAGCAGCACTGTAGTAGACAGATAGTTATGACGCCTTCTGGCTTTTGGCTGCACGTTAAAGCCTCGGACTCAGTGGTTAATTCAGTTTCTCTTTACATCACTCAGGATGACTGGCGGCAGTAACTGGAGTTCCTGTGGATTCTGGAAACCGTACAGTTTCCATTAAAATGGTTTCTCGGAGTCGTCCGTCATGCCGCGGTGTTTCTGACGCCACGTTTACTTTTGGAGCGATCGAATGTAAAGAAAGAAAAAAAAAACACTCCTTAATTTTCTCAACCTCAGAAGCAGCCAAAGTGACTGGTGGCTTATTATTAATGATTTATTTCTGCACTGAAGGCACGAAGCCTAACATAGCTAACGAGTAAACGGACTAAATTGATTAAGTTTGTGGAGTTGTTCAGATTTTATATTGTATTTCTTCCCATTTATGTTCCACTATATATATATATATATATAGTGTGTGTGTGTGTGTGTGTGTGTGTTTGTGTATGTTTGTGTACATCGTCTCTGACCTGGGAAAAAATCTGCTTGTTGTCGTCCTCTAATATCCGGACTTTGGTCTCCAGCTGACGGACGTAATTCGAGGACTCTGTGGAAATAAAAGCAGAAACTCTCAGGTCTAAAGATCGCTGGATTCGTCCAGCATGTAAGACACCGATTACACTAATTACAGCACCAACTCACGGCTTACGCCTTTCACCGAAAGAACATATTTACACTATTAACATCTTATTTCAGCGTAATCCCTGCAGTTAAAGACAAACAGTATTATTGTACAGATTTTCCCCGAGTGATCGGGTGGTTTGAGAGGTGAGCTAATCCTAAAATTGTACCTAATCCCAAAACACCATGTCCTGGAAATCAGAGACAAAGGAAAAAAAAAAAAATAAAAGAAATCACAAAGAAAGGATGAAGTAATGAAGCAGAAATGTTCACTGAGGAAAAATCCAGAAGGAAATAAAAAAGAAATACAATTAAGCTTTGCAAAATATTTATTTGTGCCAATAAGGATTCATCTAAATAAATCTGCATACATTTGCATACCTTCTTAAACTATTTTTAATTTTTTTAAATATTTGTTAGGTTAAAAACATAATGGTTTCCCCATTTTTTTTATTTCTCCGCCGCTACCGAGCTTCGAGAGTGACGGTGAACAAAACACGTGAATCGTACGTTTTGACGGCTATCCACCCCCTTCCGCATACACGAGCTCACAGACGCCCACGATTGGCTACCGTTCCTGTGATTGACAGGCGAGAGGCGGAATGCCCCGCCCACCCACAGAGCACAAAACTATTAAGTTTAGTCATAAATTTTAATAAACGTTGATGTATTTTAAGGAAAACGTATTTTTCATAGAAATACGTCGACATTTCTTAAGATTTCTGACATATATCGATGCACATGAGCACGTGATCGTGAAGTGGGCGGGGCTTAAAGCAGGTTTAAGATGATGCGGTGGACGGAATTTTTTTATTGTCGAGTTTTCATTGTATTATTTCATTTTTATTCTATTATTTTTATATGAAAAGTGTAAAGTGTCTCGTTACCTTGTGTATAAAGCTTCAGGAGAAGCAGGAGCTCGGCGTGGCTCCGTCGAGCTGTGTGTGTGTGTGTGTGTGTGTGTGTGTGTGTGTGTGTGTGTGTGTGTTGCGCTACATTCTCAACATTCATGTCCTGACCTTGTTATCTGAGCGTGATGAAGAACGCAGAGTTTGGAGAAGCGAAAATCTTCATATCTACACAGAGGAAGACCTCGAGGAAGACTGAAGCGTGTTAATCAGCAGGGGTTTGAAAGAGGGAGGTTTGAATATAAAGAGCAGGACACGTGGGTCAGTCACGGAAAGATATGCAACTATGATATGCTTAAAGGAAGAAAAAAAACGAATGGTTAAATCCCTGAGGATAATTAGGATAATGTAAGTTTCGTATATTTAATGTAACATAGGATTTGTTTAAAACACACACACACACACACACACACACACACACACACACACACACACACACCGCTTTTGGTGTCATTTCAGTGCTATATATGTTCTTGACGTGACCCACAAAATCAAAGCTGTACAGCCGGGTGCAAAAGTTTGCACCCCCCTGCCCTTTCCTTCCTAGGTTTGTCCTGTTACAAGCAAGTGATTTTTATCAGAGATTTAATTTGTGTATATAAATAAACAAACAAATAAATAAATAAATAAACAAGACAAGACAAGACAAGACAAGACATCGCATGGCTCATTGATATTCGTATGTTTTTAAATGCACAATGTTTACATTTTTATATATATTTTTATAACGCAAGCATGCGTGGGACCTTGTGTTAAATTGTGTGTGTTGGATTGACGACCTCGTGGAGACAGCATGAGTCATCGTCAGGGTCAAACCCTTGCTGCTGCATTCTTTTACACACACACTCACTCACACACACACACTCTCTCCACGCCTAATTAGCTCGATTCACGAGTTGTCCTCTTTAACCCTCTCTCTCTCTCTGTCTGTCTGCTGTAAATCCATCAGACTCGCACCTGTCCCCGAACCTACTCTCGCTCTCTTACACCCATCAAGGTCGCACCCGTCCTCCTCCTTTCAAACAGGGCCTGCCTCTTAGACTTGTTTTACGAGCAATAAAACACAAGTGACGGCTCTTTGCTCTCTGCACATAAACCCCCGGCTGTCCCGCGTCGCACGATCTCGCCGCAATCGATTACCTCGACGCTCGGCTGCCAGCAGGTGTCAGTAACATCGCGGGCACGTTCGGAAGGTCCTCACGAATGCCAGAATCACAGGGGACGGTTTTAAAAGAGCCATTAACGCCGTAACACTTTCACAGAGTGAAGAGAGACCAGCGTGTGTGACAAATAGCTGCTAAATAGCTTCTCCTGGTGAGAGATAGAATCTGATCTCAGTAACAGCTCGAGAATCGAGCAGGAAGGTTGAGAGATTCCTCTCTTAGACCACAAAAAAAAGTTTTTATTAAAATTTTCATTTGTTAAATGAAATATTCCGCTTTTTGTCCGTTTACGGTTCCATTTCTTTTCTTTGGTTCCATTGGTTCTTCATACCAACTGATTTCTTTTCTCATTATCCGAGTGGTTCTCTGTTCACGTCCCTGTGAAGAATCTGTTGCTATAGAAATGATAGTATATTCGATCAAGTGGTGTTACAGAGAATCAGACATTTCCGAACAGCGCATAAAACGCCAAAAACGAGGTTTTCTCAAGCCCGGGGGCGGGGCTTAGCTCGACCAAGCCTAGTTGCTCTGAAACTGTTGAAGCGAATGCAGACGTAAATCCTCTTTGCCTTCCTCGTGACTCTCTAATCTAGCTCGAGTACATCTGGTCAGCTGACCCGGAGCGGATTAGAGGAGCCGACGTCCCGGCAGGCCGAGCGGTCGGGGGCTGAGAGTCGCGACCTCCCGCTGCTTGTCTACAGAGAACACAGAAACAGAGAGCTTTGGGGATAAACGCACTCTCCTCGTGTGTTCATCCTCGCAGCACTCTTTCATCTCCACAGGGTTGCTCTGCAGTAAAATAAATAACAATCTTTTATTTTTAAAAAAAGAATCACGTGGACATTCCTGTGTTTTGCATCGATATGGACGCTCTGTGGGACTCGGATAACCTCCGAGTCGTTATCACAATAGAGCGCTCATCTGCATTGTGTCACGTTCTCATTGTTGCCGATGGGAAACGGCAAGGATTAGGCGCTTAAGCCCGGAGTATCACGCACACATGAGCTGCACAATGAGACACGGGAGTGACTCGGGTGGCATGAACGCAAACCCGAACCATTAACTACAATTTAAATTACAACCTAGAGTTCTCCTGCAGCCTTTTATCAGGCAAAGACGCACAAACAGTCCTGTGTGTAATTACCTTCAGTCAGACAAGACTGCACATGAATCGGCGTCAGCTCCGGATATTTAGTGTCTAATGGAATATCTTTATTGGTTTAAGGCTGCTTTGGAACATCGTTTCAATTCGTTCAAGCTTTCGTTCTCGTTCCAGAAGTCCATTAGGTCGAATGAATCACAGCTATACCATAACACATGTGATGTGTTTAGTGACGTGGTGCTAATTTGTTGGTCGGTGGATACTGTACGTTCTTTTCTCTTATTAAGTCGACAAACAGCACGAGATGTTTTCCTGTTTTCCAGCTAGTCACTGACTGTGATGTTAGCATGAAATTTAACGTTTGGGAATACGTCTGACGTACGTTAAACGGTGGTGAGAGACCACAGAGAATAAATAAACGAAAGGGCTAAAGCTCTGCCGCATCGCTCTCTTTAGTAAGAGATGACGTGAGCGCTAAATACGACTGTGATTGTGGGCAATGTAGAAAACTGTTAAATGAAAATAGAGAAACATTCGTGAAATTGTGAACAAACAAACAAACTTAAGTAAAAAAATAAATAAATAAATGTGATGCAGTACAATCTCCTTAAAAACAAGTGCTGACGGTCTTAACGGCTTCCGGTCAACATGTGCTTGGCCCCGTTAATTGCTGTTTGCCGTCATATTTCCATAGCAGAACCCCCACAGTCACACAAACCCAAATGAATCTAAGCTAACGTAAGACTACGAGAGACACAGAGGTTTAGAGAGAGATGAACGTCACCGCAGTACAGCTTCACAAAGGCTGGAGTTAAATGGAGAGACAGCAGGGTGGAGGACAGCTTTGAAAAAGAGAGCGGGGAAAAAACAAACACAGGCACGGCGTCGCTGTGTTTGTGTCGCTGCAATAGCCCGCGAGTGGCTTTGACTTAATTAGAGAGACAGCGGGGTGTGGGACAGCCTCGGACAACGTCTCTCTCCATCACATCACGTCTCGTGTTGTATCGGAGCCGTGACCTACTTACGGCGGTGCGCTTTTGTTCCTCCTGCTCGGCACGAACCGCCGTTAAACTCGACATGCTAGATCCCGCCTGGATGATTAGCATCGTAAAGGAAGTTGGAAGAAAAGGTCGATTAAAAGAAATATTTCTTGAGTATCACCAGCATCACCATTACATGAAGTAAGATATGGATCATCACAAAAAAATAAATAAATAAAAATAGCTGCTAGTGTTTATATTGCTAGGTTATGTTACAAACATTTTTTTACAGGGGTGTGTAGACTTTTTATATCCGCTGTGTACTGTACTGTAACTGTTTAATACATGATTTATTTTGTTACATTCATCCCCTTAAGGAATGAACCAATCTATGTAAATAATATATATATATCTAATAACAGATCTCGTATCGTATCTCAATAACAGGGTTGTTTGGTGCCAAGATTATTGAACGATTACACAGACAGAAAGGATTGTTGCGTAAAGCTGCCGATTACTCGGTAAACAGCAGTTACGTCCCTTCTTAAGGAGTTTAAGGAAATTCAGAATTCAGATCAACGCAAAAAGGATAAAAAGAAACTCCTTTCCACATCAGGCTTCAGCTTTCCATCAAACTCCACTCCTGGATTCAATAAAACTCTTGTTAGCGCCGCTATCCGACCCGATGCTGAGATCATACGTGGACGTATATACTGTAAAAATAAACGTCCCGCCCGTCGACGGCGCAGAGGAATGACGGAGGCCCAGGATCCAGTTAAATTAATTCAAGATGTGGAAGCGAGGCTGAATAAACAGTGGTGTATTGTTGCCGTCCTCTCCCTCTCTCTCTCTCTCTCCCTCTCTCTCTCTATCTCTCTCTCTCTTCGGTTTTAAGCATTTCCTCCTGAAACCTGAAGCTGTGCGACTTTCACTTGGCCTGGATTCAGTCAGCGGTGTCCACAACTCGAGCTCTCTGATTGCTCTACATACCGAATCCATCAGATCTGAGGAGAAGGTGTGGAGACTGATCCCTGGGCCTCAACGGAAAACAATCGGTTTGAGTTTAACTCGACGATCAGAAGAAAAAATATCTTCCCTTTTAGAGTACGGCGTATAAAATCCGATCCCAACTCTTCTGATCTACTCATGGTCCAAGTGAACTATTAAACAGGTTCAGTATCTCCTTCAGGGGGGCACGGTGCCTTAGTGGTTAGCACGTTCGCCTCACACCTCCAGGGTTGGGGG